>NW_003020039.1:0-206340 GCF_000006335.3 Candida tropicalis MYA-3404 | reverse complement strand
ACATCATACAACAACAACAGCAGCAGCAACAACAACAAACCAATTATCCATATTATCAACAAATTAGATATCAACAACATCAACAACTTCAACAAGTTAACCAAACACTTCATACAGCATACCATCCCCATCTACTTCCACCACATATAATTACATCGCAAAATATTAGAAGAAAATCAAAACAAAGTACAACTTGGTCACCAAAAGAAGATAAATTATTAAGAGAATTAAAAGAGGTTCAAAAATTAGGATAGGATGGAGAGAAATATCTACATTTTTTCATGATAGAACACCAAATGCTTGTCAATTTAGATGGAGAAGAATCATTTCTAGTGTAACTGGAAATACTTCAACTTTAAACATAACTAGAAATAATCATACAACTAGTAGTAGTAATAGTAGTAATGGTACTAGTGGGAAGAGTGTTAAAGGAAGTGGACATTCTATAAATTTCTTATTAAATTAGTTTATAACTATATATTCTGTATGTTTTTTCTTAAAACAAATCAATATATTTATGTGTGAGTTTAAATTTCGATAATAAGTTCTAGATTTCTATTTTAACTCAGTTTTATAAATAAGGCGGGATCGATAATGGTGATTATCAAGTCAATGTAAATCGATGATTATTATTATTATTATTATCATCAACACTTTTATGTTTTTTTTTCTGACTGGTGTAAATCGATTCTACCATTAATGGTTTTGTGAAAGTTAATTCAAAAGACGTATAAATATTATGTATATGTAAATCCCTGCATTGATCGACAATAATACCACTCAAACTTGAAATAAAAGAAAGGTCTAGATGACAACTTAATGTTACTTTACGGGAATGATAAATTATTGAATTGAATGTGGGCTTATTATTTTGTGATAAATTGTTATTGATAATGATAGTGGATATTGAATTCCCTTGTGAGATAGTACTATGTGTGTCGGATTTTTACTGCTGATGAAGATCATTGATATCTAGACCATTCCACACATGAATGTGTATTTTCATAAATAATAATCACAGAGTCGCCCTTACATGCTTTAGCCACAATATATATTCTGAATACCAATAATAATAATAATAATAATCAGTACAATCCTTTTGGTAAGAATAATTATAAGTACCAAAAGAAAAGAACAAGAATGAATCACTTTGTTTTGTGTTAGTATCAGGAATTGAAATCTAGATTTCAGGGCCAAAAGATACAATGGGAATTTCATATTGTTCGTATAGATCATTCACTCTGCTATTCCTCTTGGTGGTGAGAAGTTCCATTGGGCGGGGGAAGGTTTGACAATAGTTGAAATGGAGATTACATAAGTTAACTCATGATACTTCTATTCAACAAACACGAAGAAGAATGACCATTAGGTTTAAGTCTTCAGTTGCTGTGCTTTAGTATACGTTTTTTTCTTCTTCTTCTTTTCTGCTTGATTTATTGTTCAAACATCATCAACATCATCATGATGGAATTGTGTTCTGATATCAGTTCTAGATTCTTTTTCCTACTTTGTTTATTGTTGGAATGCTTTGTTTTTTTTTTCTTTCTTTATTATTGTACAATGATGAGTTATTGATGATGATCTTTTTATACATGTAATATTATTCTACAAATTTGTGTATGAAGTATTAATGATGAGCTAGAACAAAGTCTGGGTGATTTATTATTTACAATGTATGTGTGCCTTAGGTACCTCAATTATGAAACATTATTTTTGATTATAGAAATATCGCCGATCTTTGTTACGGTCTATTTCACCCACCTTACAGAACATAGAAATTTTTAAAACCCATTGGAATACATGTTAGGTGTCCTATAACGAATGACTATTTCATGAAGTAATACCTACCAGCGGAACTATTACAAGCTAATATGAAACATATCCACTCTTGAATTAATTTAGCTTCAACACTAGTCAATTGAACTAATTTTGTTTCAACATTAGTCCATCCAATCAATGTTTCTCATACAAAGTACGGTTCTGTAAATAAAATTCATTCATGAAACAAGCCCTAAAATTTTTCTTTTCTTTGGCTTTTTTTTGTTTTCATAACTCATCATCATCAACATCATCAATTAACCAAGAAACATACCACAAGAATGTTTATTTTAGAAAAAGAAGAGACAGAAGAAACCTCCTCATTTTTTTAACCCCCTACATATAAAATTTCGGTTAAATGACCTTCATCCGTAAAATCAATCCAAAAAACGCTCTTTCAATTGAAGTTCTTGTGTTAAATTTCAACTTTGAGTTTGTTTCAGAATTTTTCTTTTATATGAAATTTAGATCATACATGATAATCCCATTTCTATGCAAACAGAAAAAAAAAAAAAAAAAATAAAGAACAAAAAGGAAAAGGAAAAGGAAATACATTCTTATTCTCTATAAGTTGATAATACAATTGTCAATTACTGAATAAACTCATTGCATATCATTCTGTATTGTCTTCTTACATTTATATTTTAAGAAAATGTACTTCTTTTTCAGTTTACTTCCTTACCGCTGTTTATTGTCGTCCTGCACCGGTTGTTTTATACCAGAATCGTTTACTTTTAGCAATTCATAGGTCAGTTAATTGTTATAGTTTGGATGTCGGCTAATCTCCATTTGTTCTTTGATGTGATATATAACGTTATGGTAAAGAATGTAAGGTACTTTTTGTTTTATACGAATCTAGACTCGATTTTAAAAAAATGTATATAATTATTTGGAATTCTAAAGGTTATGAAATCGATAATCAATTTTTGATTATTATTTAGTATTAGTTGATGCATTATATCACCTTCTCCCCTTTTTTTAAAGTTGTTCTTATACATTTTGCAGTACTACTTACAAAACCAGGATTTACTCGAACAAGCTAAACGACAACAAACACACACAGATTCAGAATCAAAATCACAAGAATAACACCAAGTCTCTCATCACAGGGTTCTTTACTAAAAAAAAAGTAATGTGCTTTATACTTATTCGGTTAAGCTTCTTTCACTGCACTTTAAGAATAATGAAGTAGTGTAAAAAAAACATGTATGAATGGATTTCACGTCATCATCAACATCGCTTAATATCATTAAACCAAACTTGGATGAAACGATAATAAGAAGAATAAATGGTTTGTAAACTGGGTTTTTGTTTTATATATTTGTTTATTCATTACTTTGGATTATCAAAGTAATAAGATAAAATTCATCGTCAATACGGAATTACAATTTCTTCTATATATCAGTTGAACATTCATTAAATCAAGGGGGTTCTAGAATTAATTAAATATCACTCTTCTAAAGTTGACTAAAAAAAAAAGTAAAGCAAAGCAGAGTAAAATAAAAGCAGTACATGTAAGGGTTATGATTCACGTCATTTCATTCCTTTATATTACATGTATCATGGGTTAAACAAAATAATAAGTCAAGTTAAGGTACATCCATGAAGAATGATAAAAATCACGTGGGTTTGTCAAAATTTAGTTGACTTTACGATTATAAATTGACAAAAGTAGGATTATAATAATAATAAAAAGAAGAATGTAAGTTGTTAAGATGATAAATATGGTCCAGTGGTTTTGATAAAAAAAGAATTGAAATTTATTATTATCAACGAATGAATAATAGACATTAATAATATATTGAATTTCTAATAACAAATAAGTTATACTACATTTTTTTTTTACTTTTTATGTATTACATAAGACAAAGTAATACTCGTAGTTGGGCGATTAATTTTATACCACTCCCCCTTTTAATTTCACTCATCGATACTGTTAAATTCATCTAACCTCATCGATGAGTAACTAATCTATTAATTTGTGATACAATATCATTTGTATAAAATTTGCCCCCTTTTTTTTTTTCTTCTTATTGTTTAACCCCCTTTTAAATTAATATCGTACCCCCTTTTTTTTTTCTTGCTTTTTCAGATGGGTAAAATTTTATTTGCAGCTAAAAAAACATATCGGTATGTAAATTTATAAAATACCCAACGAACATTCCGTTAGATCAGTTCATTCACCAGCCTTCAATTTGGTCGTCAACTTAATCTCTTTTTTTCTCTCTCCCCCTTAATCATTCACTCATCATCATCATCATTATCATCATCATTTTAAAAACAATGACACACTTAATTTATATGCACGTTTAGAGAATTTCATATCCAATTTTAGTATTCTTTACATATCTATTGTTATTACCAGGTACATTTACTAGTAACATATTATACAACTAACTATAATAAATTTGGTTGATATGAGCAACCTGGTTATTAAAAAAAGGCGGTGTGTATATAGAGAGATAAGAAAATCAAACAACAATGAAAACCCCAACATTTTGGTATATATAATGTGGCTTTGTAATTTGTAGAATTGACAATTTAGTTATCAGAAATCATTTAAATTAAATACATTTGAATGTCGAAAGATCGTGGTATGATTTAATCATTCTAACCATAGATGAAAGACCAGATGCATTACTTGTCATATAAGTAGTATTATGGCCATTATGATTCTACAACTTGGGTATTACTGACCACAAAATCAAACTAGACCAAGCAGTTTTCCTGTCGTTGACCAGGTGTAAATTTTGTTATCAAGATACTATTGGGTAATGACAAATTTATCTAAATCTCCTAATTCCACCTTCTAGACATATACATTTAAATTCGACAAGTTGTCACGTGAAATTCCACACGTGAACGGTGCATAAAGTCGCATATCCTTCTAAGCGCATACTGCGATCTCGATTTAGGTACATTACTTAATATGAGTATTACGCATTTGCAGATAAATTTTGCAATTTGAAAACATCATTGATACATCACCAAAATGGGATAAAACACATAGATCTAATGTATATATTGTTTACCCATTTTAATGTTTCTTCTAACACCATTCAAAGGAAAAAGGTGAGTTGGAGACTGACTTCTAAACCGAATAATTGTGGTGGTATCCAAAAAGAGGTTTATAACACCCACCCATGAAGCGCGTCTCTTGTGGGGAGAACAGGTATCAAAAATAATTGATATTGCCTTCTATGGTTAAAATAGGTAAGACAATTTCTTTAAAGATGATTCATTTGAACAATCTTATACTTAGAGACATTAAAATGCCATGTTAAAGTGATTTCTACTAACATTTGTCTTACTAATATATTGCATACTTTTTAATACAAACCAGATATATACACATATTTATTGATTCATACTTTGTAGTTACATGTTGTGATTTCGGTTTCATTTTACCTTGCAATGTTTTCTCTCATATTGACCACTGAAATCAGATTGTGTACATCACGCGGTCGTGCACGAATCACAAACTGCCCAAAAAATAAAAAGAAAAAAGTGCAAGACTATGAATATTCCAACGATTCTCCATCAACCACATTCATGAACAGAAAAAAAAAATTTTTTTTCTTTCCTTTTTCTTCTCTAATTCAAGTAATTCATCGAATTCGATTTCATTAAAAACATTGGCATTTTTATAAATTATTTAATTCTGTCCAACATTTTAGTTAATGAGTTGTTTTATTGGCACCTATGAGCATGTCGTCAACATAAAGCGCTATGTATTCTATACCTATTAATTTACTAACTTATATGATGATCTAGCATAATAGTATATCAATACATTTATAATATATATACATATTTTTATATCACATTGTTTTATATTATGCTGTCATTCTGTAGACTATCGTTACAAATTTAGACCACACCAATAGTTGTACATCAAAACTCAATCGCATCTATTGTCAATTTTATTTTATATTGAACAAAAAATCAAACCTATAAATAATAATAATAATAATAATCATCTACAACATACACCGTTAGTTTATTCAAAACATATAATCAACAACTTTTTCCAAATTGGCGCCTTTTGATATCTTTCCTTTTCTTCCAATCTTTCTAAAGCTAAAATTTCTGGATCGTGAATGACTCTATCGGTATCAACATCAATATCTTCAACTTTTTTATACAATTTCCAATTTTTTGTCCAAATTTTATGAGCCAAATAACAAACCAAAAATACTGGAGCACCTAAATAATTTTCAAAAAATGAATTTGCATTAGGTTTACCATCTCCACCTAATGGCCAAAGTGAAACCCAAAATTGTGCAACTAAAATCAAACTATTAATAATAATTGAAAGATATGAACCCCAAAGTCCAGTTGGAGAAACAAATGCCAAAGTGTCTAATGAAATACCTCTAAATTTTAAAGCAGCTCTAAAACGAACGTGACAAACACAAATAAATAACCAACAAATAATAAATGAAATACCAGAAATTGACAACAACCAAGTAAATACAGTCTCTTGTTTTTCATAAGCAGCAATAAATCCAAATAACCCTGCCAATATAGAAATAAACCATGCTCTGGTTGGTCTACCTTTTTTATCAATATAATCCAACCATTTTGGTCCCAAACCTTGTTCAGCCATTGATTGAATCAATCTTGGGGAACTATACATTGCTGCCGTGGCAACCGAAGTAACAGAAATTAAAATAACAGCATTAATAATATGTGGAAGAACTCTGATACCATTCAATTCAGCAGCCAAGACATATGGTGAGGCATGAGAACCTCCACCACCACTACCCATTAATCTTGGATTTTCTCTACTAACCAATAATCCAACTAATGCCAACGATCCAAGGAAAAGAACAATAACTTTAAAATAAACCATTTTAGATGCGGCTCTAATTGATGATCTTGGATTTGCGGTTTCACTAGCGGCAAGAGCAATAAATTCAGAACCACCAAGAGCAAACAGCGAAGTAACAAAAACTGAAGCCAAACCTTTAAATGAAGTAAAAGGACCAGGATCATGATAATATCTACCACCAATAAAACCTTTTGGACCACCACCAACATCAATAATAATACCAAATATAACAAACCCAACTAAAAATAAAATTTTACAACAATTAAATATAGATTCAGCAACGGCATAAACTTTAGCACCACCTAAATTAATTAAAGTAACAATAATGAAAAAAATCATAACAAATACATCAGGATTAATAGAAGTTGTCCAAAATTCAATAGTCATGGCCGCGGTAACCAATTCTAAAGCTAAAACACACATCCATTGAACTCCATAATTCCAACCAAGGGCAAAACCCAAACTCTCATCAACAAATTTAGCATAATATGATTGGAAACCACCAGGTAATCCAGGATATGCAATTGCCAATTCACTAACTGAATTAATTGTTGGTGTTAACATAATAATACCAGTACAAAAAAAGGCAATCAACATACCTAATGGACCAGCTTGACGTAATTTACTACCTGAAGCAACTAATAACCCAGTACCTAATCCTGTAGATAATGACATAATACGTAATTCTGTTTTTGATATACTTTGAATTTTACCATCTGATGAAGTTTTTCCCGAGGCTCTTTTGAATGAATCAATGAAATTTGATACAAGTCCTCTTGGTCTAGTAGAAGAAGTGTTGGATGTAGATGATGATATACTACCTGTTGTGAATAATTCATCCAGATTAATCGTCTCAACTTTGTTATTTACTGGGACTTTTTCAACTGACATATTGGTATAAATAAATTAAAAATAAAATATAATAAAAAAATGAAAGAAGGATTGTAATTATATTGGTTTTCTTTTCAAGATTTCTTTGAAAATGTAAATGAATGCAAAAAAGTTATACTAAAAAAAAAAGGGAAAGGACAAAATTGAATAATGAATTGAATAGAATAGTTAAAGATAAATATCAAAAAAATAGAAAAAATAAAATCAAAACAATTTGGATTACAAAATTATATCGAATAATCAAATCTGGGGAAAATTCAAAAGGTATTTATATACATTTTCAATAAAAACAGATTGCAAATATTTAAGAATTATTACACCTCCGAAATTTTCAACAAAAAAATAATGCTCCGAATTGTACCAAGGAACCACTCATATGAAATGCCTCTTGTTTTTGCACTTTTCATGCATCTCCGGTATATAGATGAGTGGTAGCACAAAGACTAGTCAGAAGTTAAAAAAAAGAAACATAAATCTGACTTCGTCGAAGAAGAAGAAGGCATTGCCGTGGAAGGGTGGAATACTCTAAGTAGTTCTTCAGTCAGTATCTTGAACACTCTTTTGCCTTATGGTTAGTACTAAATGGTGTTGTCTATGAACCTGATCCTTAAACACCTAACCGGAGTTAATACAATATACTTCAAGGGGGGGGGGGACGATTTGCTTGGATTTTCAGTAGCAAATGAAATATCCAAACGCTTTGTGTAATTTATCTCTTGCGTTAACTCATTTTGAAATTAAACCTATTTTTGCCGCTAGTTGTAACCTTATGAAAAAGAAAGGAAAAAAAAAAATTAGGCATTTTGAATGTATGATTCGTTTCGCTTGCGTTATAACTTCATAAAATATTCTGACTAATTTGATACAAACGCCGTTAGTCTAGTATTTGAGTTGGTAAGAACCAAGGCAAATAAGTAAGGCGATTTGTAACAACAATGTACAAAGTGGCAATAGTTGCAACAAATACCCTTAGACTTTTCCCCCACAACATGAACTAATATTTAAAGGTGGGGCATATCAATCAGTAACTGATGAGAAAACCACTGGTTAAAGAGACAGAGAGAAGTCTTTGATTATTATTATTATTATTCCGTTGAAGAAAAAAAAAATTTTTTTCCGAGTCGGAAGTTTCATTACTCCGAGGGGGGGGGGTGGAGAGATGAGATGGGGGAGAATGAAAAAATTTTATGAACTAACTGGCCTAATAATCTTTCTTATTGGATGTCTGTGTGATATTGGTTCTTACGGAGTTGTCTTATCTATTTGCATATTAATTACCACCGTGTTTATCTTAGCGGAAATTTGATTGTGAGCTTTTGAGCGATCTATCCAATAGCATTTATGCACACTTTGTAGCAAAATTTTGCATGGTGGGCGGAACGGAGGAGGGAGAGCAAATTACGTCAGATTTGTGACAATTTACTTTTTGATTTTGCGTTTATCTTTCCCTCCAATGAAAATTCCTTTCCTCTTTATTTTTGCGTCTTTCATTTTGGTTTTGAAATTTTGGGAAGTTATTCACTGTTGGCCTAACCCAAAGATTGACTCTAGTCAAAGATTGACTCTAGTCAAATATTGTAATTGAATCATTTTGGGATGACTTTCAGTCATTTTGGAAACATAACTTGTTTGTATTGACTTCATAACTCTTGGACATAGCAAAAATCTTTACTTGGCAGGTTCTTAACATTTTTAGTTATGTAATGGGATTGTGGCCGTATGTCCGGTGTTTGACCGTTCCTACTATTGGGCAAATCTAGGCACATTTTTTTTCTTGTCTAGCGGTTAAAAAACAAATTAGAATATTTGATGTTACATCCTTTACAAAAAAAAACACAATCAATGCGTGTAAGTATCACGTGATTTATTATCACGTTTGATTACGCACATGGCAGCATTACGTTACGCCGCACAATCACCAATTTCAAAAAGGAAAAATAAAAGAAAAACGCGTCTTGAAATTTTTTTTTATAATTCTTTTTCCTAAGTATAGTTCATCAGACCATCAACAATAATCAACGATGGAAACAGGATCATTACCTATTAAACTTAGACCGGCTAATCTTCGACCTATAGCATTTAGAATATTTTCTAAAAAACATGGACTAAATATCAATACTGAAGCATTAGGAGTATTGACTGAAGTTATAAGTTATAAATTTGGAACTGATTGGAAAAGTATAAGATCACAACAATATCTTGAAGAAATTGCTAAAATTTGGAAGATAGAAGATCGAGGATTATTTATTGATTCCAATGGATTGAAACAAATTATTAAAGAATTGAATTCAAAGAAAGATAATGAATTAGATGGGGGTTCTAAAGCTCATCGTACGGATACTATTGTTGATACTGTTGATGATGGTGAGGATGCACCAGAGGAAGAACTTCTTAATGATGATGATATTGATTGGAGAGATTATTTTAAAGTTATATCAGCTAAAAATCAACCAAAAAGTGTGTTTGATCCATCAAGAAAACAATTTGATATTATATATCAATCGGATAATTCATTGTTGTCAAAATTACAAGATAGTTTACCGGCTAAGGTCAATTCTTATTATAATAGATATAGTTTAATTCGAGATAGATTGTCTCGTAATGAAAATTTCCAAAAAACTTCAGCTATGAGTATATCAGCTTTAAATTCAATTAAATCGGGAATTAAACAAAGTCATGAAATATCATTAATTAAAAATATGTTAGGTAGAGATGGACAAAAATTTTTATTATTTGGGTTACTTTGTAAAAATAATAATGGAGAGTTTATATTAGAAGATGAAACTGATTATATTGAGTTAAATTTAAATCAAACGTTTAAATCCCTGGGATGTTTCCATTGTTTAGGGATGTATTTCTTAGTTGAAGGTATTTATTCTGCAAGTGGAAGTTCAACATCAAATCAAGATTCAAATTATATGGGTGGTTGTTTCTATGTTAGTAATATTGGTCATCCACCAAGTGAAAGAAGAGATAAATCATTGGATTATTATGGAAATTTGGATTTCTTAGGTATTCATAAACAATTTTCAACATTAACTGGTGAAAAATCAATTAAAATTTCTAAAAAATATAGAAAATTATTAATTGAAAAAGAATCAAAATTCCCATTTCAAAAAATCATATTTGTATCAGGAAATATTTCAATAATTGATAAATTAAATAAATTTTTCAATAAAATTGAAAATTCTATAATCGAATCAGATGACCATTCCCCAATTGCAATAGTTTTTACAAACACCACCACCACCACCACCAGTACAACAATTTCCCTGACTATAGGGAAAGAATTTCATAAACAAAATTTTGATAAATTATATCCAAATATTTTTACTAAACTGAAAATTGTTTTATTAACAGGAGATTTAATTCTGAATGGAACAATATCACTTGATTCAATTAATTTTGCTCAAAAAGTGAAATATCCAAATACTTCAATATCATCAAATCCAACAACTTTAGCTTATTTAAGTCAAGAAGTAATTATTATTAAAGATCAATTCATGCTGAAATTAAGAAAAAATGATTTAAATTTCGGTACTATTGAAGATATTAATAAAGATCAGATATTGAGTAGTAAAACTAAACAAGCTAGAAAATTGGTTAAAACTTTACTTGATCAAGGATATCTTGGTATTAATAATGGTTTAAATATGGTTAATTTACAATATGATCATTGTTTTAGACTTGAACCTGCTCCAAATATGGTTGTTTTACATGATGAAAGTTTCCCTCAATTTGATGTTACTTATAATGGTTGTAAAGTGGTTAATATTGCTTCAAATCAAGATAATAATCAATTTAATTATATGGAATATTATCCCGCTACTAAAAATTGTATATTCAAAGAAATTTAAATACATGACCTAGATTTTCATTCTAATCAAATGGACCATTTTTACCAAGTGAACCAACTCTGAGAATACTAGTTCTCATTTCCATAGTATCAAGTAATCTCTGTGGTACATCAACATATCCTTTTTTAGGATTTAATTCATTCATTAATGCAATGACTGTTTTCTTGGAAATACCAGGATCTCTAACACTTACGAAATTGATTTTATCACCAAAGATTTCTTTTTTAGAATCTGCAAACAGCTCAAAGTATGAATTAACATGATTAGCGGTGAAATCAACTTGTTCAAGATTTGGTAAACATTTAAAATCAGATTCAATAGATGCATAAAATCCCCCATTGATATCCAATACCGCTAATGAAGGTGGCAAGTCTCTTGGATCGAGCAGAATTGCTTGATTATCTCTTATACTTAAATCTTTTAAATTTGGTAATTGTTTAATATTCAGACGTTTCAACCATTCCCCATCAATTGCGTTACCTGAAATATCAAGTTTTTCTAAACCTTCTGGGAAATTAGATGCTTTGTTATTACTGCCTAATCCTGTCAGTATTAAATCCAACTGTCTTAAATTTTTTGGTAAATTATCGACATAATAAATATCGTTTGCTGACAAACTCATCTTTTCTAAATTAGGTGGTAATTCAATAGAAATTTTTGTTATACCTGATTGTGTTAACCACAATTTTTTAATTGAATCAGGAACAACAAATGTTTTTGAATTCATATCGGAGAAATTATTACCAAAAGTAACCAAATTACGAACATTTGGTGCAGTAACGTGAACTTGTTTCAATTTACAATTGAACAACATCAAAATAATCAACGAATCAGGAAGATCAATGTTGAAATCATCAGTACCAATTGGTCCTTCAACTTGAAGGTCGTGTAATTTACTAAGCTTGTAAACTTTACTCAAATTACTGGAATCAACATCTCCAAGTGATAATTCAGTAAGATTTTCTGGGAAATCTCCAATAATTTTCAACTTTTTACCTTTAGAAATGGTTAATTTATCCAAATTAGTCAATTTATTCAATTCAAAATCAAGAACAGTATTTTCATTAGATTCACCATTCCCGACAATTTCAAGCTCTCTTAATCCTTCAGGTAATTTCCATTGGACGTCGCTTGTAGGTTCAGTAGTAGTACCAGGTGAGCCAAATACATAACTTGAAACACCCGAAATTGCTTTACCAAGCATTCCTCTGTTATCGGTGTCTTGGTTCTTCGCAGTGGCCTTGTTATCTAACATTTTAAAAGCTTTTAATGGAATTTTCAAACAGCCCAAATATGATGGTAAATGTCTGACAATATCTGCAAGTTGCTCAAATTTAATATCATTTTCATCGATTTCCAATATTTGCAAATTAGGACACATGACATCCAATGTATCAGCCATAAAAGTACCAGATTCACAATACAATTCTTTCAATCCAGATGGAAGTTTTAAAGTACAATGACCTTTTGCTTGTAAAGGACTACTAATTTTGAATTTTCTAAGTTTAGATAAATTGGAAATGTCAATGATGGATTCTGCCAGAGGATTGTCATCGTCAGCAAGAATTTCCAACTCTTGTAAATTCTCAGGGAATTTGACATCAAGCAATTGCTTCTTCTTATCTTGATTTTTATTCACTGAACGACGATGTGGAGGTAAAATAATATCCTTAGCAATTGGGTCATTAGATATCCATATATGACAAGATAATTTCTTTAATTGCTTTGGGAAACGATTAACTTCCGTGGGAGAAATACGTCTCATAAATGAAAGTGATTTCAAATTTGGGAAAATTGCTTTTGCAAATCCAATCACTGGATATCCGACAATCTTTTCCGGATTAAACATTTCAAACTCCAGAGTTGCTGGAACAGTGACTTCTTCTAATCCTTCATATAATGGAAGAGCAATTTTCGGTGGAATACAACCTATATTATTATAAACATAAGATTTCACGGGGACAGGCTTTTGTTCGACCAAATTACAAAACATAAACATGGTTTTCAGACTTCTTCCTTGACCATTTATATTGATCTCAATGTCAACATCTTTAACAGAATCTGGAAATTTCATAGTCAAAAATGAAGCAGTAAAAGGATTATCAAATATGATCTTTTTAGGTTTAACTTCAGGATGATCTTTTAATAAATCAAAATATTCAGAAACATTTTTCAAAACAGGAATTTGTTCTTTATCATGAAGTAAAGTATCATAAGAAATATGAATTGTTGAACCATTAAAGAACTCTCCAATACGTAAAGTGTAGTAAAGTGAATGATATGATAATTCCCTAAGTTCTGGAATTTCTTTCAATACCATTAGGAACATAATCAAAGATCTTTTGACGGATCTCAAACGGTAAATCTTTCCACTCTGTCATTTTTGGTTTGGGATATTGGATAGATTGATTATCTGTAAAGAGATACAGATGAGAGAAAAAAAAAAAGTAAAAAAAAAAAAGAAAATTGACAATTACATCTTTAAACGCGTGCTAGCCCCTTGATTACAATTAAAAACGATGAAGACGTGTACTGTGGTTAGGAATGACTCGAATCACGTGATAGATAAAGACAATAATGTGGTCAGAAAGGATCAAAAATACATGTATTGTGTAGATTGTAAGATAAGATGTAGATGATATTTGCCCAGGGATGAGGAATTGTTGCAAGTTTACCTTACAAGTCTCGTACTTCCACCGAGAATACTACAACGAAACAGATCAGCAATTCACATGAATCTGTTGGTCCTATTTCCTTCTAGTTATATCCATTCATATTTCCTATTCATCAATATAATTGTATATTCATCTAACTCTGGTATGTATATATCTTGTTGGTTTGCAGCCGACCAAGTTGAGTTCAACACAAATGATCGAAGGAAGAAAAAAAAAATTCTAACAAAAATGAATACCTACAACACACAGAGATCATCTCAACTCACACATCAATCATGTCCGAATCTATCCCATTTGTCAAATCCAAACATGTCAATTTCATTACTGAACAAGAATCACATAGATCATTTGAATATTGGTTAAGTGAGCATTTACGAATGAATGGATTATATTGGGGAATTACTGCATTAATAACCATGAATGAATTAGAAGTATTACCAAAATCAGAAGTAATTGATTATGTATTTTCATGTTGGGATGAAAAATCAGGAGCTTTTGGATCATTTCCTAAACATGATGCACATATGTTATCTACTTTATCTGCTTTACAAATATTATCTATATATGATCCAAAATTATCCAATATATTACCAATTGAAAAGAAGGACAAATTGATTAAATTCATTACTGGTTTACAATTACCTAATGGTAGTTTCCAAGGAGATAAATACGGAGAAGTAGATACAAGATTTGTGTATACTGCTGTTTATTCATTATATTTATTGGGTTCATTAACTAAAGAGATTGGAGACTCAGCAAGTCAGTTCATTCTTAAGTGTTTCAATTTTGATGGAGGATTTGGATTAGTTCCAGGTGCTGAAAGTCATGGAGCTCAAGCATTCACATGTATTGGAACATTAGCTATTACGAAAAATTTGGATTTGATTAATGCTAAAGATAAATCTAAACTTGTTGAATGGTTGATTGAAAGACAAACTGATACAGGTGGCTTCAATGGTAGACCAGAAAAATTACCGGATGTGTGTTATAGTTGGTGGGTACTTTCAAGTTTAGATATGTTAGATAACAAAGATAAGGTTGACTTAGACAAGTTAGAGAAGTTTATTTTAAGTTGTCAAGATTTAGAAAATGGTGGATTTAGTGATCGACCAGATAATCAAACCGATGTATACCACACATGTTTTGCCATCACTGCTTTATCATTAATTAACCACAAAAAGTATAATTTCAAACAAATTGATCCAATCTATTGTATGCCTATAGGAATTGTATAGTTTGAAGTTTTATTAATTGATCAAACGATAAAGAAAAGAAAATAAAAGTCAAACATACGATTAATGCGGCTGTGGCAGACCTGCCTAATTGGGCAAATACAGTATCGGTTATACTGTCACGTTTTCTCAGTATCAATATTTTGACTTGTCGTCTTTTTCGGGTCAGAGTTTATTACGAATCAACTCTGAAACATTAATTAACAAGAAAATGGACCCTCTCTACTTGATTACCATCTCTCCGGACCAAGGTTTCGAAATGTAGTGTTATCATTAAACATGAAACAAAATGGACAGCCACATAACTTTTGCATTAAACCTGACACAAGATTAAGAAGTATATGACATTCTTATAAGTATAAATAACGAAGTGATTAACCCTGTGTTACAAAACTATTGTCTAAATTATAATAATTATAATTATTATTATTATTATTATTATTATTATTATTACTATTCAATTACATTAGTTAATTAAATAATTAAACCATAAAACTCAAATATGGCGGATTTTATAGTTCCGGAAATCAATGGAATAGTTCAACTGCTTCATCAGATATCTGAAGAGAAATTCATTAAGTTTATGTTAATTACTCAAGGTATTTCACCAACTACTGATTTTAGTTTTCATTTCTCAAATCATTTCACCAAATCAGAAACTACTGATATTAGAATTATTTTAGAAAGATCAATAACAAATATTCGGCCGGTATTGAATCACTTTAAAACTATTAAATTGTATAAATCTTTCAATCCTAGTATTAATAATGATGAAGTTGCTTGTCAATTAAGAGATTTATTTAATTCATTAAATCAAAATGTTTGTAAAGATATTGCGAAATCTTGGATAAAAATCCTTCAACCTGATAAACAAAAATATTTCCCATATACTAGAAAAGATATTAAACCAGAATGGTGGCCCCCTAATGTTGTTCATACCGAACCTGATCATTTGAAAAAAGATGAAAGAATTCAAGTATTGATTAATGTGGTACGAGATCCTAAATTTCAATTAGAAAATGTTAATGTGAACTCAATTAGACATAAAATTCAACATACTGAAGCTATAATTCATGAGATTTTATATATTTGTCATTTTGAAAGGATAATTCTGGAGAATGGTCTTGATACGGAGAGATTACAAGAAACTGCTTCTATGCTTGAAAAAGGTTTACTAAAAACTCGGAATGTGGTTAATTTGATTGTTAGTGATATGAGATATCATGATCCAGAAGGAATATTGCAAAGTAGAATTGACGAAAAGGATACAAACAATAGAATTTTCAAAATAGGAGCTATAGTACCAACTTCACATCCAAGAGAACTTACTTTAACTAGACAACTACAACCACCTAATCTTAAAAAAGTTAGAAAACAAAGAACAATAAAAAGAACAATAAGTATTCCAGCAATGTCAAGATTAGAAACTGATTTACGAGTTGCATCAAGTTCAACAGTTGTTCAACCAACAGATACAAATCCACATGATTACGATGCAAATTTAACTTTACGAGATTCAGGTGATGGATCTCATTCATCATTAGGTACACCTGTTGAACATGTTGATCATGTTGATCATGTTGCTCATGCTGAGCATACTGATTTTACTCTGATGTTCAATGAACCACCAGAACCACTTGGTATGTATTTGCAACCGTCTTATCAACCTAACCCCATTGATCCAATTGATTTGATGGGAAACCAACATGGTTATTATGGTGATGATGAAAATCAAAGAGAACCAAAAGACGAAGACGACGATTTCCAACAATAAATTTTTGTGTATCAATGTGTGATGCTATTTTTTTAAAAGAAAAATTACCTCTATAGAAATAGTATAGTTTTTATATATATATATTCTCTTTCTTAATATATTAATGGAAAAATTGATAGTAAACTGAATTTGCCCGTTTGTTTATATTTTTGTATTTTTTTGTAATTTTTCGCAGCAAAAAAAAAGTAATGACAAAACCTAGAATATATATAATCTTGACATAAACTTAAATATGCTAATTGAATAATTTTCTTTTGGGAAAAAGATTTCATGAGTTCAACTCGTGAACTTCTTTCTTTTCTTATATTAGTTTGCTTCCTTACCGTGCTAGATATTTTAAGTTCACTAATGTCTTCTGCTAACAATAAACCAAATCAATCTCCTACTATAACAACTACAACTAACAACAATAATAATCCATCATCTCCAATTGAAGGACCAAGTAGTAATAATATACCTCAACAAACACAAGAGCTCACTAGTGATGAATTACTTACTTTACATCATTTAAGACAATATCCAGTATTAACATCAACCAAAAACGCCATTGAATTAATTCCATTAAGTAAAAGTGTATTTTCACTTATGGGTAATTCATTTTCTTTTGCTAGAAGTTATCAACCTATGAAATATGTAGTTGGTAAAAGTGATAATTTTACAAATAGAATACTTGACGAAGTAGACAAATGGTTTCCAAGTTTACAAACAACTGAAATTCAAGATATTACCGATCCCATTACAAAACCAGTTAGTAGTACTGTTGAAAGTGTTCAAAAAGGGATTGTTACAGTTAATGATTCCGTCAACAAGAATTTTGTCGAGCCGACAAAGAGTGCATTGGGAACGGTTAAAGAGGAGTTTCAAAATAAAGTATATGACTCTGAAGGTAAAGGTATCATTTCCAGTCAAGCTGATCCATTAATTGGTCCATTTAATCAAACTTTAGAACAATTTGTTGAAAATCATTTCCCAAATAGTAAAAAAATTCCTAATGAAGGTCATGCTAGTGAAATTTCAAGAACTTTTAAAATTGTTGGTAATATGATGTCAAGAGGTGGCGATAATCTGAAAGAAAAAGATAAACCCGATAATAAATGATTGTAAGGCAAATTGGTAGGAGTTGTTGTCTCTTTATGTTTAACTCTATTAACTTTTATGCTTAAATATCTAAATACATGGTGAAAATTGCAAATTGAATTTTAACGTAGTTTTCGTGTTTTCTCTGGAAATATATTATAATGTACACAATGTTTTATATATAGATAAAAAAAATAAGACTAAATTGAAATTCTAATCTAATCCTTAGACTTCTTTTTCTTTTTCTTTGGAGTTTCTTCACCATCATCTGATTTTCTCTTCTTATCTTTCTTTTCTTTCTTGTCTTTCTTGTCTTTCTTCTCCTTCTTGTCTTTCTTTTCCTTCTTTTCTTTCTTGTCTTTCTTTTCTTTCTTTTCCTCTACTTCTTCTTCTTCATCATCATCCATGTCGACATCTTCAGAAACGGCATCTTTACCAGTCAAAGCCAAAGCAGCTTTAATGGCATCAGCATTCTTCATTGGAGCAGAACCAGTATCGTAGAATTTTAATCTGTCTTCAACTTGTTTCTTCAAAACTTCACCAAAAGCAGTGGTTGGTTCATCAGAATAGTTATCAATTCTTGAAGCAATAGAACATTTGTTAGCCAAGTATCTTGAAATTCTACCTTTGTTCTTAGCACTTGCTTTACCAATGAATGAAGAATGATAAATTAAACCATATTTAGGAGTGTTACCTTTAGTTTTCAAAGCTCTGAACAAAGCCTTTTCAGCACCCAAAATTTGGACAGTAGAGGCAGCTTGTTTAGACAAGTTGGTTAAAGAACCAGCGTGGGAAATCAATCTAGCACCAACAACTTCACCAATTAAAGTAGACAAATTTGGAGCAACAGTATGCATCTTATCAGTAAGATATTTGTATAATTGTTGTCTGTATTCAAAAAGATTCACAACTCTTTGAGCAAAAGTTATAACATTATCCATATCTTGTTCACTAATATCTTGACCCATAGAAATTTTAGCATTGTCAATAACTCTTTGAGCAACACCAGAATCATCATTCAAGATAGCAGCAACATCATGTAATGAATCATCAGTTAAAGAAGCTTTATCTTTAATAAACAAGGCCAATTTAGCAAAACTATAGTTATCTGGAACAATCTTGGCCAATTCTGGGAAATGCCATCCATACCATTCCTTAACTCTCATAGCAAAAGTATTGATATCTTTATCTAATTGATCCAATAAAGCAATGGCTTGAATGATATGATTATCATTTTTTTGAACAGAAAACTTAACTTTAGCTCTAGAGAAAGCATGACCCAAACCTAATTGAGCTCTTTCAATATCACCTTCTTGTAAATCTTTAAATAATTTAGCACCATGAACTCTAATGCCTCTCAAAAAATCTTGAACAATTTCATTAGATAAAACATCAACATTTGGGAAAATTTCTTTAATTGATGGACCCAAATTTTTATCACTTACACCCAAAGCAATTCTATTTTTTGATGATGATTTAGGTAAATTTAATTCTAAAACAGATTGTAAATAAGGAGAAACTAAACCTTCTGAAATATCATTAGCATTTTCTAAAGCTTGAGCAGCTCCTTTAAATGGAGCAAATGAAACTAATTCAACCATTTTAGAAAATTTAGATAAATCATTGGCAGCTTCTTGAACTTCTTTCAGTCTTGAAGCAATGTCATCTTGTTGAATCAAAACTTTGAAAATACCATATCCAGTGGCTTCTTCAAAAAGGAGATAGTCTAATCCAGCCATGTTGTTCTGATAGAAGTCGGTTATTAGACAAAAAAGTGGAAAAAAAGAGAAAGGATTAAGACGATTGTTTAGAAGGGAATGAAATTTTTTTCTCCTTCTCGCTCTCTACAATGTAGCGAGAAAATTTTTTGATGAGATGAGGAGGAAAACTCAACGAGCAAAAAAAAAAAAAATAAAAAAAAAGAAAAAGAAAAAGAAAAAGAAAAAAGTCACGTGAATATTTTGGTAGCGGTCCTATTTAACTTCTCTTTTCTGTACTGTCTATGTATACTTTTTGTCTTGGTTTAAGCAAAATTAATGTCCCAGCCTAGTTCTCGTAACAGATTATGCCAATCAACAACTTTATTCCCATCAGGATTTTCTTTCCATATTTTGTTTAATACAAAGCTAACTCTTGACACATTCCAAAGTCCATACAATTTGATAAATTTATTAATTCTGTGTCTCATCAGTTCTTGATCATATTTGGATACACAATGAATACCAGATATAAATATAGGGAATACCAATGAAGCCTGCACTGATGTTCCGACTAAAATATCCAAACATTTGACCAAATCATTATTCAAAGATTGGCTTTCCAACATCGAAGGATTGCATTTCATAATTGATTGTCTTAAAAATAGTTTTGCACTGAGTTGAAATGCTTCAAACAATGTCAATTGTAACTCCAATTCTTGATCAGTCAAGTCTACTAAATCCAGTGCTGCTGGCTTAGATTCGTCAATTTCTTCTTCTAATGCCCTTACTTTGGCAATAACCAGCGCAAGAATGTTGCCAACTTTCCCATGATCACTAATTTCTGATTCAATATCAGAATGACCTCCACATTCTTCGTCAATAGCGCTCTCTGGAGGAGTCCCTTTGAATTCACGATTATAAAATTCCTGCATTTCTTTCTTACTAGCATAAAGCAATGTCGAGATATCCCCAATAATTCTGTACAAATTTTTGGAAATTCCCAATAAAGGATTCAAATTTCCCGTGGAGAAACCTTGTGTATCCTGAAATATGAAATCATACTGTTCGGAGGGAAAATAAGTACCTCTTTCAATTGATGAACTTGCCAACAAATCATGGTAAGCAAAATTAGAAATCAACCAGTGTTCTTCCTTCAGTTGATTAAAATTCAAAATCCCACCATTTTTAATAAGTAACTTCCATCCAGAATGCAAAAAACCCGACCAGTTCTTCACATCACCTTTACAAATTTCTGCTGCACACAAAATCATCAATGTAGCCAATTGGTTCAATATAGTTTGTCTATCTTGACCGCCATTTTGCACTGGAGTCTTTTGCAAATGATCTAACGCGTATTCCAAAAATTTAACCCCTTCATCTGACCAATGTCCACCCAAATGGAAGCCAGACCAAGCAAGTATAGCATACAACACCCCTTTATCTCTATGCGCTAATGGTAAGAAGACCTTCTGATAGGAATTCGAGTCATTCTGCGAGCTTGGTGCAATGGAGATCTTTTTGGATAACACATCAGCATAGTAATTGTATAGATATGAACAAGTAGGATCAGCTAATTCTGGAATATATATGGGGGACGGTGGTATTTGTGTTTCATGTTGCACAAATGAATTCAATCCCGTCACCAAATCAGCATATGTCAAATTAGGCGAATGAAGTAGCTGAGTGGAATTTTCAAATGATTCCAACATGGAATTGAAGTCTGGTGAAGATATAATTTCCCGTATATCTGGACTCCCCGGGTTTTCTATTTCTTCAATTTTTCCGGAGTTTCCTGTTCCTTGATTATTACCATGAGACTCAAGTGCACTAAGATCACGTAGAAAGTTCAAGAAGGCTGTGGGTGTAGATCTATCAATTTCAAGAGGACTGTTGGGGCTAATTTCCTTAGCAAACAAAGCGATGGTATCTTTTTGGGCTTTCGCTGATTCCGAAGGTGTGGTGGTGTTAATTCTCTTGGAGGTTGTTGATGTTGATGTTGCTGGTGGAAGTTCAACTGGTTCTGTCGGATTGATTAAATTTTCAATAGTTGGAGTTCTTGATAACGCATGGGGCAGGGAAGGATTACTTGTGGATCTGAGATTTGAATTATATGTAAACTCACCTAAAGGATCAACAACTTCTGTGGTGTTTAGCATTGGGGTAGGAGTAGAAACTGACTGCTTCATCAGAGTCGATTCGGAATTATCCTCATCTGACAGCTTTGACTTTGGTTTACGTTTTCGTAGTTTATGTTGACTCTCTTGTATTTCCACCTCTCTTTTAAGTGATTTGACTTCTTCATCTGTCATGGAGTCATCGACATATATACATTTTTTACCGAATCTTTGACAATCATTACAGGTAGGTTTCTCTTCAGAACATTTCTTCTTTCTTACTTTACAAGTTAAGCACCCATTACGTGAACGGTACTTGAATTTATAAATATCTTGAGATCCATTTAATACTTTTATACCATTCAGTGAATCGTCTGATTTGGGTTTCAATATTTTATGCGTGGCGGTGTTTACTGAAGTTGGACCTGTGTCTGTGGTTTTACTTTTGTCTTTGCTCTTTTTCAGGGATCTTGAATTGAATGTAACTATCATTTGGACTGGCACATCAACTTAATAACAACAACAACAAAAAAAAAAGGAAACTAATATCAAACAGGAAAGTAGTGGACAAAGAAAGGTGTTATGTATCAAATTTGTGAATGTGTCTGTGTGTATGTGGGGAGACGATATGTATCGCTTATATAAACTTTTTGATTTTCAAATTATTTTTTCTCCTTCTGACTCAAATCTTAAATCGCGCCGGTTTATTAGAGAATATTTATTACGACCTCCCTTTCTCTCTCTCCCCCCTCACAGCCATGGCAGTCCGCCCGCACCCCTTCTAATTAATTTAGACAGGAAAACGATAAATTATAATACAAATAAACCAATCAAGTCCAACGGTTCATGTTACGTCTTCCCCCCTCACTATTTTCAATTAAATCGATCTATTTTTCTCCATATTGTTAGTGACAGATAAAATAATATTCGAGAGTTACTTACCACGCTTCAATGTATTAATTCCTGTTATTTCGAGAATACGAGTGGGAGAAAATCACTCACTTGACCATACGATCCCCCGGCCCCGTTACTTATTTTTTCCAGTAATATCGTGCCAAATAAAACAAAAAATAAATTGAATAATCATAACAACGTTCTGACGATAAATCGTGCTTCCTACAGAGACAGATAAAAAATTACGAATCTATACATATGACTATATGGTCTCCTCCGAAATTTGAAATCAATTTAAGCTGTTTCTAAAAGGGCAGACACCATAGGCTATTTTACTATGATCAATTATGGTAGATTGTGCTAAGTACACTACTCCTTTCTCTTGATTAGAAGGTCGTGCGAACGTTACAATTGCCTACTGTGTGGTCGTGTGCTTCTAACCAATACCAATAGTTAGTAATTTTATTAATTAATTTGTGTAGTGCATGCAAAAAGAAACAACTACAACAGAAAAAAAATGATGTAACAAAATCTCATTCACTATGAGAGAGACAGAGAGAGAGACAACTTTCGTTGTTCGTTGTTAGAAAATTCTTTAAACTTCTCACCTTTTTTTTTTCTCTCACTCTTTCTTTCTTTCTTTTTTTTGTATTTTAGTATTTTCAAAATCAAACTCACATATAAACTTATTTGATAAACAACCATGTCTTTAAAACGTATTAATAAAGAATTATCTGACTTAGGAAGGTATGTTATTACCAATCATCAGTGTACGAAAAAATTATAGTGGTTTCCAAATTCAAAATGGCGAATCAAAACGGAGAGCCCTACGACAAAAATCAAAGGAATCAGAAGAAAAAGAATGGGAAGAAAAAAATATGATTTGAAAGATATCAAGTGAAATCCATAGATGATGATCCGCGATCCAATGATTTCTACTATTTAGATTGATTCGATCCAATGTATCGCCAATGATGGATTTGCCATTATCAAGAACACGTCCAACGCATAGTTGGTTTTTTTTTTTTGGGTGGCGTATGCTGACACACCCACAGTCGGTGACAGATTCTCAACAACAAAACTGGATCTTCTTTTTTTCGTTCTTAGCAATCATTGTTTAATGTGTGTTTGGAAGCCATTTTTTTAAATAACCCGAATGAAGACAACCACTATATGTTTTTAGGACTTTTTTTTGTAACCCAGGGTAAATACTAACGCTTTTTTTTAGAGATCCACCATCATCATGTTCCGCTGGTCCAGTCGGTGACGATTTATATCATTGGCAAGCATCTATCATGGGTCCTCCAGATTCTCCATACGCCGGTGGTGTGTTTTTCTTGAGCATCCACTTCCCAACAGATTACCCATTCAAACCACCTAAGATTGCCTTTACAACCAAAATCTATCACCCAAATATCAACAGTAATGGTAACATCTGTTTAGATATCTTAAAAGATCAATGGTCTCCTGCATTAACTATTTCAAAGGTCTTATTATCCATTTGTTCCTTATTAACAGACGCTAATCCTGATGATCCATTGGTTCCAGAAATCGCCCACATTTACAAACAAGATAGAAAGAAATATGAAGCTACTGCCAAAGAATGGACTAAGAAATATGCTGTTTGATCAAGTGCACAACTAAACTCGTTCATGCTCGCTTCTAAGTCTAATGCCGTAATGCTTTCTATTAATTTAATCATGTCATTATAGTTTTTTTTTTTTTTTTATTTTGTTTTCTTTGAGTTTATTTCTGGAACCACATTTTCGGGGAATGTTGATTTGTATTCAAATCACAGAGATATATGTATATATTTATGTATAGTTGTGTTTAGGATCTTATCATTTGTAAAAATAAATTCAGGATAGATTATAACATAGATTGTATCAAATCTCTCGTTGGATCTCTAAGATCAAATTTTGTTTTTGGTTGTCTCTATTTTGTTGTTGACAGAGAATGTGGAAGACAGCCAAAAGGTGATTGCTGGTTGCCAGAAACTTAGTGAGAGAAAGCGAGAGCGAGAGAGCAGAAGAAGAAAAAAAAATTGGATTTTGCAAATTCAAAAATCAACAGAAAAACCACCGAGCTTCAACAATTAGATAGAGTAAATCCATCACCTGTATTTACACCAATCAATCACTAGACACAGAATAGATCACACGTCTATCTTTCAACCAAGGTAATCATCTATTTAATATACTTTTTTTATTTGGCATATTCTGTATATTCATTGATTAAACTAGTACTTTTGCAAAGGCTTCCTTTTTTTTATTTTTCAGTTTAAGTTCAATTTTTCTTTTTTAGCGTATTATTATTATTAGTTTTTTTTTTTTTTTTTAGTTTTTCAATCCAAGGTTTTACTATAGACCATGGACAAACTTGCAACATTTCAGAACAATGATCCAAAGAGATTATTTGAATTAACAAAAAAGTTAAATGCACGTCATTTTTTTGAAGCTTTCCTTAACGAGACTCAATTTAAAATTATTGATCATATTGTATCATTGAATAATTTTGAAATTTGGACAAATTTTCTTGAAGGTAATTGTTATATATCATATGTCAAGGATAATAAAGATGAGAGCAATGTCAAACTGAAACTTGATGAAGATGCCAAGATTGAGAAACCTATTCTTCAGAAAGTCGATGACAATGATTCAGACCATGGTGAAAATAAAGAAGTACCTGATGGTGAAGTGAACGAACCAAGAACTGATGAACAAAAACCCAAAGAGGTTAAGAAACCGGTCAATGAAATAGTAGAACCCGAAGAAGCCCCAGAAGTTGCATTTCCAGAAGGTTCTGAGATGAGTAGAAAACTAGCTTTACATATTAGATATCTATTGTGGGAGAAAGCAATTGATTTTTATTACAACACAAAAGAACTAGATCAATCACTACATGCAATTGAAGAGGTTACTGATGATTATGAGTTGATTGATTCTTTAGATAATTTGCAAGAAAATGAAAAGGACTCAACTTCAGAGAAACAACCTGAACCAGAGAAACCAAAAGTACGAGAGGAAGAAGACGACTACGATGATGATGACGACGAGGAGGAAGATGATGATGGAAAAGAGAAGAATGGTAAAAATGAAGACACAGTCAAACAGCAAGAAAATTCTGAAGCTTCAGACCACATGTTGACATTCAATTCAGAAGATCAACTAGTCTTGGAAATCCCATTGTCTGTTTTCCGATCGAAACCGGCTCCTCAAGTTCAAGAACAACCTGACTCAGAAAAACCCCAAGCCACTTCAAATGTAACTCAGGAAGCAAATAAACAACCAGAAGCAAACCATGATGACCAGGAAAAACTTTTTAGAGAGTTTAATAAAGTATATCATAATTTCGAATATGACAGAGAGACATTACTTAAAAGACGAAAATTAGAAAAATCCGACATGCAGTTGGAAGATAAAAAGGGTGGTAAAACAAATAATCATGAGAACAACAAAAATCATTCCCAAATGGATATCAACTTAGGGGCCGGATCCACATCATTACAACATTTGCTTGCAACAATTCAACTGAAACGTGACGCAGTTCCTTTGAATGATCATGAATTAAGAAATCTTTTTATGGATGTTCGAAAAAATCGAGGAAAATGGGCCAACGATGATAGAATAGGCCAAGAGGAGCTTTATGAGGCCTGTGAAAAAGTGGTCACTGAGTTGAGAGGATACACTGAACATTCTACATTTTTTTTGAATAAGGTGTCCAAAAGAGAAGCTCCAAACTATGGGTTGATTATTAAAAAGCCAATGGATTTGAATACTGTTTTGAAGAAGCTCAAAAACTTGGCATATAATTCCAAACAAGAATTTGTTGATGATTTGATGTTGATTTGGAGCAATTGTCTCACGTACAATGCTGATCCAAAACACTTCATCAGAGCTCATGCTATTGCCATGCAAAAGAAAACGGCCAAGTTGGTGCCTTCTATTCCAAATATCACCATTAGAAGTCGTGCAGATGTCGAGAAAGAAGAAGAAGTGGAAAATGACAAAAAAGAGGAAGAACTAAGTGGTGGCAAGTCCATGAAAAAAGGAAGAAAGAGGCAAAGACAAGATGAAATCAAGGCAGAACTGGAGGCAACACATACACCTTCCGCTGCCGGTACCCCACTCCCCAGTACTGTTATCGACAATGCTACTCCAGCACCAAATGAAAATGGTAATGTGTCAAACGACGAAGAAGAAGAAGAAGATGAAGACAACGACAATATGAATGGTGCAGCAACAAGCAATAATATCGCTGAAGATGAAGAGGAATTTGATCCTAAACTACAATCATGGAAAATTTTAACAGCAAAATCAAGAGCAAATTACTGTGCTCAGCGTGCAGATTTGTTTGATGACGATGGTCATCTTCGAACAGAAGCCCCTGCTATTTTAAGACAATCTAACGAAATGGTCAATTTCAATCAGTATTTATCCAATAAGGAAGTCATTTCAAAGGCAACAAGCTTGTTAGAAAATGATGAACCTTATTTGCTTGAGTATGATATCACTGGTGGTGTACCTGGTATGGAATATAAAGGTGTCGACAGAGAGGAAGAAGACAGATATGAAAATAAATTGGTTGATATTTACCTACAACAAGCCAATGGTGATGCTTCTAAGATCAAATCTGACTTTGTTTTGTCAACGCAGACAGGGTTGAATAAAATTTATTTTGAAAATATTTGTGAAATCCAGGAGATTAGGAAGATTTGTTTTAAGATCTCACTTATTCGTCAGATGCAAACCCAACAATTTGTTCATCACACGCAAATGAAACAACCCGAAATTCAAGTTTTGAAAGAAGTTGATATTGATGATGCGTCAAAGTTGCCAAATCATGATACCAATACCAACGATGTACAGTTTTCAGTTCTTAGAAGAAATGTTGCAAAAATTGCCATGCAAACAGGGTTTGAAACTACCCAACCAGCAGCTATAAACACATTGACGCAAGTGGCTGAAAAATATCTTGGTAACTTGATTAAGTCGTTGAAATTGCATAGTGAGACAGCTTCCGAGAACAGATTATCAAGTAGAGATATTTTGTTGTTGTCGTTGTTGGAAAATGGTGTTGACAGACCTGATGACTTGTATACCTTCATTCAAGAAAGAGTCATCAAACAACAAGATAAACTTAAAGATTTACGTGTGAAGTTGTCGAATTTCTTAAAAGATTTACTTCGACCAGGGTTAGAGAATTTCAATGAAAAGAGTTTTGATGATAACAGTGAGCAATTTGTCACAGGTGATTTCTCGAATGGATTGGGTGACGATTTCTTTGGGTTCAGAGAATTGGGATTGGATAAAGAGTTCAAGATGCTTACTTCATCCATTCCAATATATTTGTTGCATTCCCGTTTACATAATCAATATGCAACCAGTGGTGGGGCTTCCCAAAGAAACAAATATGAGGATTTGCAAGAGTATGAACCAGGTAAGATCCATGGCAATGAAGTTGAAAAACAAATTGGATTATTGGTTCCTTTCTATAAGAAATTATATGAAAGATCACAAACTCATTATGTTAAACTGCAAAAGAAAAAGGGAGAGAATATGGATTTGCCTCCTGATAATGTGTTTATTTTGATTGAAGATGAAGAATTGCCACAAAAGCAAAGAAATATTCGTCCTAAAATGCCGCCTACTGGTAAGATCACATCTATTAAGAAAAAGATCATTGCTAGTTCATTCTTTTTACCTGAGGAAGAAGATTTACTTAAGCAAGAACGAGAAATAGCTGAAGCTGAGAAGAAAGCAGAACAAGAGAAGTTACAAGCCCAACAAGAGAAGTTACAAGCAGAACAAGAGCTCTTGAAACAACAAGAACAGGCATCTTCAACCACAACAGAGACAACAACAACAACAACAGAAGGACAAGAAAAACCGGTAGAAGTTCTGGAGTCAGCTCAATCAGTTCCCGAATTTAAACTGGACTTGCCCGAGGAATTGCCACAAATTCCAGAAGATAGTTCATTGCTGTTGGATATAACTGGCAAGCAAATCGATAGTATCGACTTTGATAATATCGACGGAAGTATACCATTGATGGAAGAATTTAATGATGAAAGTTTAGGTACAAGTTTGGATATTAGTAGTAAATTGGAAGATTCATTATCGGCAAATTTAGATGACATGACCCAATAGTAAAAATTGGTATCTTATGGTATATTATTTATACACTTATTTCCTGTATAGATTCATTGTAGTATTATATACATACAACCTCCTTTTGGAGCTGTATATGTGTCATAATTCCTCCTTTGCATTCGTAGTTGCGTTATGCTTGAGTCCAGAACAGACGTATCGTAAATATGAAATAAAGTTCGGCCCATATTGTGTAACTCGCATCAAATCGCACATACCGCATGGCTCCCTCTACATACCGAAATGTCAGTGCCGCTATTGTTGAAGTATATACGGTGAAATAACTGGATACTCCACATATCATTAAGACAACGTCAATTAAAATTACATTTCTCATGAAAAACTTTAACTATTTTCTTATTAATAATAACAATAAAGCCTTTTTTTTGTTGATTGAAATTTTAGTTTCGTATCATCTCATCAACCTCATCGTTCATCACATCATCAAGAAACAACCAGTTAATCAGAATAAACCAGGGCTACGTAATGCTTTCTTCGTTTTTTTTTTTTTTTTTGCTAATAATCATCCCACTTTAATGAAATTATACAATTAATTAAACTTATTTCCGAAGGGGGAATAATATGCTAATGATGATATTTAAGCGAAAATTTGGTTTCATATGATAATTTAATGCGTGTTCCTTCAGCTCACCCTCTCTCCACCAGTAATGCATGTTCACAAAAAGTGAAGACAACTCAACGCAAATTGCATGGAATACAGCAAGTAAGGAAGACAACAATAATAACAACAACAACAACAACAACAACAAAAAAAAAAAACGGCCCACATTTTAGATATTATGAAGTTTATGTCTTCGGAGAAATTGCATGGCTGTGTTTATCAAGAGGATGCTTTCACTTTGAATGGGATCAACATGAGTGATTAGGTTCATTGGATTTTCTTATTTTCAATAAGGCTGAACATTTAAAGAGACGACGCATAATTCATGACATACTTCTAGAACAAAGAGAAACTAAAATTCTTTATAGACATTTTGACGACGACGATGATGATTATTACTTCTATCGGGTTAAATTTTGCGTTTTTCTGTCTTGGTGTTCTCTCTCTCTCTGTCGGTGTTTTTTTTTATTTTTTATTTTGTATTGTTGCCGCAAAAGCAAAATATCAGGTGATGATGGCATAATGAAGGGTCTAGGATTTTTCTTCTTCTTATTCTTCAACTTATTTGGAATGAAATATAAATTACTACAGAAAAGACCCACATTTAAATAAACGTCTATACACACATGTAGAAGTATTTATCCATCTCTTAAATTATTACTTATTCATTCAAATTTTTTTGGCTCTTTTTTTTGGCAATCAACTACATTTGGACTAATCATGACGGATTTCTATGAATCAAAAGAGCTAACCCAAGCACAAATAAAAATCGTTACTGATTGTGTACCAGTTCTTGAAGATTTAAATATAAAACTTGGTGAAAAATTCTACAAAAGAACAATGAAAAGATATAGTCAACTAAAACCTTATTTCAATGAAACACATCATAAATTATTAAGACAACCTCGTGCATTTATTTATACATTAACACAATTTGCTAAGAATATTCATGATTTATCACCATTAAAAGAAGTTCTTGAACGTATAGTTAATAAACATGTTGGATTACAAGTTAAACCAGAACAATATCAAATGTTAGGTGAAGTTTTACTTGAAACTATGGTTGATTTATTCCCTCCAGAAATGGTTGATGATGAATTTGTTGAAACTTGGAGTACAGTTTATGGAAATCTAGCAAATTTTTTAATTAATGCAGAAGCAAAAGAATATTCTAAAAAATCTTGGTTTGGTTTTAAAGAATTTAAAGTAACTAGATTTAAAACTGAATGTCTTGAAACAAAATCTTTTTATATTACTCCTGTTGATGGTAAACCTATACCTAAACCTGAAAGAGGTCAATATTTATGTATGAGATGGAAATTACCTGGGGCAAAATATGAAAAATCTAGAGTTTATTCAATTTCAGAATATCCTACAGCTAATGAATATAGATTAACTGTTAGACATATTCCTGGAGGTCAAGTTTCAGGATATATTCATAATGAATTACAAGTTGGCGATATTGTTTACTCAGGACCTCCATGTGGTTGTATTTATTATCAATCAAATAAAACCGACTTAGTTATATTAGCTGGTGGAAATGGTATTTCTGCATTGATGCCAGTTATTGAAGCAGGATTGGAAGAATGTAGAAAAGTCATATTGATGTATTCTAATCGTTCTACTGAAACAAGATCATTTTCTGAACTACTAAAACAATATAAAAAAAATTATGGAGATTGTTTTAAAGTTATTGAGTATATGTCTCGTGGTCGTCATACCGACCCCATTGACGAATATTGTAATAGATCTTTAACACTTGAAGATTTGGAATTCATCACTCCGGATCATGATGTTTATCTTATTGGACCTAGAGGTTATATGAAAATGATTGATGATTATTTGCAACTGAGAAATGTTAAACCACATTTGGATTATTTTGGACCTCAAGAAGTTATTCTTTAGGTTTTACTGAATGTACATATGTCAAATTGTTAGAATATACAGAAAAAATAATCACATCTTCTATAAAGAACTAATTGTTATCGTTGACCTCATTAGTATCCGCATTTGTAGTGGCATTAGTGTTGATATCAGAATTTGAGTTAGCATTGACATCAGCATCAAGTAAACTAATGATATTCTCATACTCCTCGGTGTCATGATCAGCTATTTGTGCCTCGACATAAATTTTATCCAGTAACCAGGGAACAATTGACATTACTGACATGACAATATCCTTGAAAATATTCTCCATATTCCATTTAAGCATCTTTAACCAATTTGGATCATTCAGTGTTATTAATTCAAGATCTGTTGTTCTTCGAACAACTCGTTTAACTGCAGCATCTGTTATTCTACCAATAAATGAGAAATCTCCATGAAACCTGATCACTCTATTTTCACCCGTGAAAAACATAACATAGGAATTGAATAATATAATAAATAACACCAAATACTTGAACCAATGTTGCATTAAATGTTGATTTGGTCTCACTCCAAGAAGATACAAAACTACACCTAATTTGAATGCATTGACACCAAATCGTGTACCAATGTCAACGATTCTTCTTTGAAGATCATCATTTTGTTGTTGTGCTTGACCCTCTGCTTGTTCTTGTTGTTGCTGTTGCTGTTGCTGTTGCGGTGGTGGTGGTTGTGTGGGAGTAGGAGGTGTATACATCATTATTTGTACCTTTTGCATCAACGATTCTCCTGATGACAGCTTGAACACTGAGTTTAATTTGGCAGTGCCCAGTGGGCTTAACAACAAATATGGATTATGAATACCATTATCAACAACAATACATTCTGAGGTATTCAAAGTAGCTTTTTTAATAACACCATCAAGTTCCAATGTCAAGATGTATTCTGAACTTGTCAAGTCTTCCTGAGCTACAAGTTTCTTTTCTCCTGTATTTGGTTCTATTAAGGTTTCATAAGTAGTACCTTCCATTTCCCATACTCTACCACCATGTACAGCAATTTTGGTTGGTTCAATGTGGGCTATGTTTGGCGATCTCAAATCTGGTGGTTGTATAGATTCTGATACAGATTCTTCTACAGGAATTGTAACTTCAGGTGTATCCATTTGTTCTTGTTGTTGATCTTGTTGGGGTAAAAACTGCAATCTTCCGTCAGATCTTACATCTCTCCAAAAGTCTCGACTCAATATTCCACCAGTTCCATTTACATTTGCATGTTTAAATACTTTTATTTTCACAACATTATGTGTTTCAGATAAAATCTCTTCATTTAAATGAAGAGCTTCATATACAGTAATTCCACTATCCAATGGATATTCTGGTATTTCTTCATCACGATATTCTATTTTTAATTGTTCAATATATGTTCTAACCACTGAAAGTTCATCATTACGAGCAATAACCCGTTCTTTGAATTCTTTCAAAGAAGTTTGGTCATTAAGCTCAAACATACATCTTTCATTTTGAAGATTTATAAGATCCGATTCAACAAATATATGAAAACGTTTAACTGTCAGTGTGGGTGTTGCCATTGCTTGTTTGGTTGTATAATTCGTGGGTTGTTTTCAGTTTTGAATATGTTTTTTCTTTTTTTTTGGCCACTTGTATTCTTTTCTCTTTTTTTCCTTCTACCGAAAGCGTATATCCGAATTTCTTGTGCGACAAAATTGTTTAGCATCAATACAAACAGGTATCTTCTCATGATGTATTGTAGTCGTGGTAAGGTTGAGTGTATCAGTTGAAACGTGTTTATTATAGCAAGTTCATCCATTGAGAGATCAAGAGTGGATTATTGTGTCAAATACCTATAGCAGCAGAAACACTGTAATCTAGTTTATGTTAAACAGAACTGTTACCAAGCTACTAACGAGACGTATACATCCATTCAAGTATACTACAGTTCTGCTATCAATTGTGATTCCAATATACTTTTCCAGATCATATACTTTGTACTCAAGTATGTGTTCAAAGAATTTCATGGAACCTATGGTCGTGCATAAATGTGAAGTATAATTACCACCTATGGAAACATAATGAAAGCATGCTCTATGTCATTACTGAATAGTAAGCATTTGATGTAATATATTTAGCTAAGACCATAATGGACATGGCAAAAATTATCACATATATTATGTTAATTTAGTGTGTACGTGTATTGCTTACATTCTGCTTGCTCAAATGGAACCAACCACGTTGTTAGTTAAACGTATTATTTTCCAGTCCGCAAGCAACGCATCTCTCCACTGGGAAAACCCAAATCAAAAAATAAAAAAAAAACAGTCTCTCATATAAGATTTAACCTTTCGTAAATTAATCAATTATAACTTCAAAACTAGTCGTTTTTCCACATTCTTGTTGATCTGGAAACTAATTACCGATACTTGCTTGTTCAAATCTTACTATATTTTCTTTCCTTTTTTTTAAAACCTGATGTATTAGAATACTAGAGTATACCACCCCATTATGAATTGTACCAATGTCCCAAAACTAAATAAATTAAAGAAAGATAGCTTGTTAAAAAGAGATGTTTTTGGAAGAACAATCTTACATATTATTATATTACTGAGTGATATTGAGTCATTACGAGTATTAACTAGAAATACAGATTTTCAATCAATTTTACAATTGACTGATTTTGAAAATGGTTGGAATTGTCTACACTATATTATTTATTACAAAAAGATAAAGTGCCTTAAAGTATTAGTGGAGTATTTACAAAGGATTTCAATTCAAAATAATCTTTTCCATCCAAGTTCTCCATTAATGGAGTTGTTGAGATGTAAAGATAGATGTGGGAATACTCCCTTGCACTTATTGGATAATGATTTTAAAGATCTCCTATGGATTCCGGAGTATATCGATGAGGAAATTGGATTTAATTTAAAATATAGATACGAGTCATTGATTCAAGAAGATGGTGTAGTTGACAAGGACACGCATGTTAACACAGAACAGAGGAAACCATTTTTAAAATCATCGAAAATAGAATGGAATGAAAAAAGAGGAGGGTCAGAAGTATATGTGTTGGGACGTAATAGTAATAATCAGTTGGGTGTTGGTGATTCAACGGATAGAGTTACTCCAACTATGTTGTCCCATTCAAGTTTCAAGCAAGTTCAAGAAGATCTTGATTCTATTAGTGAAGTTTTACAACAACCTCGATATAAACAAATTGTAATCTCCAAGAATCATTCATTAGTGGTTACCAAAGATGGTGAAGTATTTTCTTGTGGTATTGGTGCAAGAGGAAGATTGGGACATGGAATAGAAGATTTGAATGATTATTTTAAATTTCAGAGGATACTGTTTTTTAATGATATGTTTATTAAAGATGCAGCAATCTCAAACAATCATTCAGTGGTGTTAACATCACATAATCAAGTCTATGCTTGGGGTTTAAACAGTTTCAATCAATTGGGAGTACCTAATAGCGCTGTTTCCAAGAAGAAAAAAATCACACATTATTTGGACAACTTTTTGGCAACACCAACACTAGTGTCCGGTGAACTTAGAAACGTTGGTAGTAATTTACTAGGAGTGAAAGTATCGAAAATTCATTCTGTAGTTTGGTCAAGAAATGCATTGTATTTTTGGGGATTAAATGTTGGACAGATGGGTATTGCATGTACCCATGGTGATATCGAAGTCAAATTGCACGATCAAGCACTTAAGGGAGAAATTCAAGCATCTCCTAAAATGGTTTCATTAAGAGATGATATTAAATGTGTAACCACAACTACTATATTAACTTATGTTGTCACTAGCATAAATGAAATCCACGCGTTTGTGAATCATAAACATTTGAAACTACCCAAGATACCAATCAAGGGATATAATGACAAACATTTTGATTTATTTAAGCCCAGACGAATCACAGAAGCAGCCGTGATTAAGAAAATTGTCACAAGTGGTCCAGATCATTCCATGATTTTGTTAAGTAATGGTTCTGTGTTGAGTTTCTCCTTAAATATGACGGATATCAAAAGCACGAAATATACTTCTGTTTGGAAGGCTTATGATCGTGATATGGTAGCTCTTGATATTGACATGTCAGAGGATGGTTCAGTTGTCTTGTGTACCAGAAATGGTTCTGTTTATATAAAATCGGCTGTTTCAAAACAAAGAAAGAACTCGATGAGTGCCACCACGCTTCCAATAGCTACCACCAAGAACAAATTCAAGAAGATTGAAAACTTAAACAAGGTAGTTAAAGTATCTACATTTGATTTCCTGTCCTTTGGTTTCATTCGAGATGACATTGATATATTGCCATTGAAGGTTCCTAAAAATGATTTCTTTACGGATATTGAAAACCTATCGCCAATTATTGATTATGTTCCTGATAGAAAGCAACTGGAATTATTGAATTTTGACTGTAAATTGGATACATATATGACAAATTTCATCTATCCAAAAAGCCAGCATGACGTTGACGTTGATGATGATGATGATGAAGACGGTGTTGTATTTCAAACGCATACAACGTCTAAGGAACGTGTTGTTGATTCACTTGATGAAAATTACCATAACAAGTATGATTATACAAAGAATAAACCGATTCCCCCACTCATTTATCTTTATAGATCTGTCTTTTTCTTTTTTAAATCTTTCCACTCTTTTTTTTTATAGGTTTTGGTGAAGATTCCATTGACACTCACATTCCTGAAAGATAATGTAAATGTCAGTGACAAAGGATATAACGCTTTTGTTGAGTTTGAGATGATTCCAGATATTAGATTTGGTTTTCACAAGCAAATACTTGCTTCACGCTCACCCGTATTCCAAAAACTATTCGATCTCAATGATGTGAATGAGGTATTAATTGCCGACAATTTTAAAGCTGTATGGGTACCAGAAAAATCAACTATAAATGTTCTTACAGAGATTCAACTGTTTTCTGTATTGTTGGTCCTCCACAGCGTCTACACGGGTATTAAACTTGATATTGCACATCATTACGGTTCACGTCATAAACTTCAAGAACGTATGAAGTTGGTTAATGACCAATATAATTCGCTTTGCAATTTGTTTGATATCAGCCATAGTAAGGATTCAGTGGTTGAAGCATTTGGAGAACTACTTTTGAAATCGGAAGGTGATGTGGTTTTAAAATTAAACGATGGTAATCTTCGTGCTTATTCCTATATACTAAAGTCCAGATCGGCGTTTTTTGAAACCATGTTTTCTGAGAGATGGGATGATATACAACAAGATAAGGAACTCGATTTCACTGGATTGTCCAAGTTTCAAATGACCATTATATTAAGACACTTGTATGGTATAAGTAATGAGAACCTTTTGGATTATTTCATTGGTAAAACCACAGATCGAGATGTTTTCATTGATGAGGTTCTACAACTTATTGAAATTTGTGACGAACTTTTATTATTCCTGCTCAAGTGTTCACTTTCCGTTGCTATTTGTGAATTGATAAGTTTAGAAAATGTTGTTCCTCTTACAATTCATTCACAGTATTTGTCTTGCGACATGATTTTCAAAAACTGTTGTTGGTACATGTATAACAATTTAGAAGTTTTGATATTTGATTCTGGTTTCACTGGCATGCCACTGGACATCTTGAATAAAGTTGAGACTGAATTTCAATATTTAAGCAATTGCAAATTGGTTGACCACAAACCATATAATGATTGTTTCTTTGAATCTAGTTCTGATTTGGTAGCTGAATTTATCCATGAATCTAATACCTACAATGAACATTTTATGAGTGATCGAAAGGGATTTTCATCATTTGAACCATTGATTGATAATATCTATTCTGAAATATTGAAACCAAAGGCTGTGGTCAAGAAGCGTAGATCAAGAAAGAGTTCCACTATCAAGAATGATATCGTTGACTTTAGACAAGGTTTAATCAAAGAAAGGGTTGAAGAAGCTTTGATTCAAGAAGTTATTGATGATCATGATGGTTTTACTGTTGTTGGTAAAAAATCAAAACAGAAATCCCCACCACCAAATTCAGAACCAATTTTATCCAACACTAAATCAGAAACACTTACAAAAAGTCATACTTCAGTTGGTCACACTGGTGATGTTGCAACTGCTGGTCTTAGTCCATTTTCCAACTGGGCAACTAAATCGGCAGTTTTGGAATCAGAAGCTTCCACGAGATCATCAACACCGACAGGTAATGTTACATTCGAGGTGCAACCCACATTGTCAAAACCAAAAGTACAAAAAATGAAAATTGGTCCAGTTGCCAAAGTATCTCAAAAGGAGCGTAAACGTTTGGCCGCTGCTTCTGCTGCTGCTGCTGCTGCTGAAAATAATACAAGTACTATGAATTCTAAAGATTCTTCTAAGGCTTCTCCATGGTCCCTCCAAAGCTCCAAGGTTTCACCATCTATCAATCTGAAAATTAAAGATTTACCTGTTCTTGGATCATCCCGATCTATTCCAAAACACTCCCCACCTGAAAAGAAAACAATATCACCAATTTCAGCGCCTACTTCAACTTCTCCAACACCATCATTAGCCGATGTAATGATGCAAGAATCATTTGCCAAATGGTGGGAAGAAGAGTCCAAACGAGTTCAAAAGGAGATGAAAACATCAGGAAGGAATAAAAAACCTCCATCTCGAAAAAAAACCAATGGCAACAAAATGAATGCACGAACAGTGTAATCCTCATGCACCTCTGTATCGTATATGTATATATTTATGAATTATAATAAAGACTTTATCAATTATATATTTCACTCTTTAATAATCAACTTGATCTGGAAACCATCCATATTGTTCTAAATCTACAAAAAGTCCTTCCAGTACCTGGACATTCTCACGACGTAATAATTCAGCTTGTTCAAACTGTCCATTTGCTTCTCGTGGGGAAATTTTACCACTTTTCAGTATTACTCTCCACCAAGGTAATGTATCAAGATCAATATAATCGGGGTGATCTTTTGACAAGTTTTCATTTAATTTTGGAATAATGTATGATTCTTTTTTTAATGCATTACCTACTTGTCTTGAATTTTCAGGTTTGTCCAATAATAAAGCAATATGTCCTTTCAATAAAATTGTTAGTAATCAAAATAAAACAAGATAAGTGATTCTTTGTTTAGTAATTACATACCATAATTTGTAACATATCCATATGGAATTTGTCGTACTACAGAATATACTCCAAAATAGAATGCTTTACTTTCATCAGTTAATCTCATAATGTAAGGAGAGAAATGAAATATTGAATCCATTGATTAACTTTTTATTTTCTATTTCTTACGTGCGCGTTTGGATTTAAATTTCATAAATCCGCTCGGAAATGTGTTTATATTGAATCTCTATGGAAAAACAAATAATAAAGTAATAAAAAAGAAAGTCGAAGAATTTGAAAAGCAACGTAGTATGAAATGATGTAAAATATCGTTCTGTTGGATTTACATCAACAAAGCAATAGCACCACCAACAGCTAAAGCAAATGCACCAGTATGAACATTCTTATTGGAAGAGCCAGCACCGACAAAAGTGACAACTGGAGGAGTTCTACCAGTTGCAATGGAGGAGTTACCATTACCACCACCTAATGGCAAGATGGTGAAACCTGGACCTTCGTCAGTTTCTTGACTGACATGGGGAATTGAAATAATTTCATCCGTGATTGTGGTAGCAGGAGTAGTAACTGGAGTAGTTGCAGGAGTAGTAACTGGAGTAGTAACTGGAGTAGTAACTGGAGTAGTAACTGGAGTAGTAACTGGAGTAGTTGCAGAAGTAGTTGCAGGAGTAGTGACTGGAGTAGTTACAGGAGTAGTTGCAGGAGTAGTGACTGGAGTAGTTACAGGAGTAGTAGAGATTGGCTTGGTTTTATGTTTTGGACAATCAGTACCCTTGGTTTCACAATCGGTATCAGTGATAGTAACAATTGTTTTTTGGGTTGTGGTGACGGTATCAATCAAACCAGCAGAAACAGTGGCTGCAAACAAAATAGCGCAAGAAATAGTTGTGGAGAATTTCATTGTCTATGAGCAAAAGCGAATGTGTTGATGAACAACTCAAAAGAAGAAAAATCTCTGATGGTAGGGGAAATTACACTGCCTTTTATTCTGTTTGGTTTCTAGGAAAAGTGTCTATAATGTGGATTATTTTTGGAACATGGTGTGTGTATGTGTGTGTGTGTTTTTAGTGTGTGTGTGTATTGAGATTTGTGATATTTTTTTTTTCATTCTTGTTATAATTACAACTCAGGATTCTATTGTTGGTATAACCGCCTTAAGGAAATTGATAATTCCAACGAAATTGGTCCCTTTTGAGTCACTATTGCTTTAATACCAATTTATTAATGTGAAGATGTTGATTGGTTCACTATGATACTATGGAATTATTTAATTCGTGAGAAAACCCTTTAATTCGGTAGCTCCTTAATAAGGTCGAAACGTCTAAAATATCACAACTACATTTGAAGTGTGTGATAACTCAAAATTTGCTAGGGTCTTTACAACAATAAGTAGCAAGGTACTCCACCGTTGTTTTGCTTAATCCATTTCTTCCAGTAATAGCCTATTGTCAAATGAAAAATAATAAAATCCATTTGGGACTACCCAACCAAAGAATTTACTTATCTTTGAGCAAAAATTTGAATACACAACATAGTGCATACCGGAAACACAGTTTATTTATATTGACTGGTATTAATAATCAACCAGCTATGAATAGGAATTGGAATAATATATGCATTGTTATGGGTGAATTCAGATGCTAAAAGTCTTTCTGGGTCGTGCGAAATTTAATTCCTGTTCTATCAACAAACGGGGGGGGGGGGGGGGGGGGATTGGAGAAAAAATTCATACACACTTGGGATACCAATGATAATCTCTGTGTGGATTATTACTACGATTGCTACTTTAACTCACACCACATGATATGAATTGGACAACATTACTAATATTAACAATTTCATTTTTCAACTTCCAAAAATCCTTTGTCACGGCAGCAGAAACCGAAAGACCTAAGAATAGAATCGTGTTCCATGAAAGTAATCTAACTCGTGACGTGGCTCTCGAAATATGGGATTCAGATAAGGACCATTTTGAAATCTTATCAATTGGTAATCAAGATAATAACAATATAACATCATATTTATGCAACTTACCAGGACAAGATCAATTTTCCTTGGATTCAAATGAACCTAGAACAACTTTGCATGATTTGAAAGAACAAGCAGTTGAATTGATTGCTGAATCTTTTGACCAAGATAAATGTTTATATGCATTTGGAATACTTGGTAATTATTGGACTATTGGATATTGTTATGGTGATAAAATCATGCAATTTCATGAAGATTTGGATGATTTCTTGAAAGCTAGCCATAAACCAAATCACCCAAATCATGTATATGTCTTGGGAAGATTTCCAGGAAGTGAACGATTTAATCTGAAAGTTACCAAAATATCTAATCAGGCTATTTACGAACCTAAACTTAAACTTGATACACGAGAATTTTCCGTCAATGAAGGATATAGTCATAAACTAGAAGGTGAAATTTGTGATCTTACTGGACAACCTAGAAAATTATCCATCAAATATGTCTGTGATTTAAGTAATACCAAAATTGAGATATTGGAAATCAGAGAAATCAAAACATGTCAATATGATATGGTAATCAATATCCCGAATCTTTGCAAATTGAATGTTGAAAGAGAGCATGTGATGGACATAGTATGTACACAAATATTTGCCTAATTGGAGGTGATACCACCATCATTTCCTGTAAATATTATTAATAGATGATTATGAACTGAAATATTTAACCTCTACTGTAAGTTCATCTGTAATAGTTTGTTAGTATCACCGTTTTAAGGAATTTGTCTTTGGGGTTATGTGCAGTCCCTTAATAAATTTAATGGACTTTGAAAATATATGCACCTCCTCGCTTTGTTCAAGTTAGCAATGGAAAATGTTAAAAGAAAAGAAAAAAGATCACCAAACAAAAGAAAAATTTTCTTAGAACAATAATAAACCCGTGTTCCGGTGTGTCTGTGTTTGCAAACCATTATCTTTTTTGTTTGATATCATCTGTTCCCATTAATAAAGACAGAAATTGGCTTAATTTGATCTCTTCAGTTGTCCAATATAATATTTGTCCATTCACTTATTAATCAATAGTTTATCGAAATCCAGTTCAGGAGACAACATCAACATCGTATAGCATTAATGATATCGACCAGTCACATTCTACCAAGGATTACTGCCAAGTCATCCATTACCGCTTCAGCCACAAGAAATATGTCATTATTTTGGAAGGTGTTGGGTATGGATGATTCCAAGAATAAGGAAAAAGAACGTCCAGTATATAACTGGGATGAGTCTCCATATGAAGACATACGTGAAAGAGCTGCATTAATTAGAGCCAAGGCGTTATGTCCAGTTACTCATAAACCAGTCAATTTTGTTTGTCCATATTCGGGTATCCCAACACATCATTCTAAAGAAGCTTGGGAACAAGATAAAGAGTATCATGAATTGAAGAAATATGAAAAATTAAAAAAAGTTAATCTTTATGAACATGATTTAAGATCTGGTAGACAATTCACTGAATTTGTATTCCCAAAAGCACAAGAAAGAGATTTCTTGGTAAATTTAAGTAACTGGGATTCCTTTTTCTATACCAGAGATTTCCCACCAATGAATGATGAATTCAATTTGGCAGCAGCTACAAAAGTCATGACTTATCCAACCACAATTTCATCACTTTTATTCAAACATACTCCATTTCTTTTGGAACCAAAGGGACCTTTAACTCTTGAAGGTGCCAAATCATTGGGTGCTTTGAAATATTCTTTGTATCCACCACAACTCGGTAAGAGCTCTGGTACTGCCAACAATTCATCTGAAGAAGATGATGAAACTATTTATAAAGAAAGACCAATGAGATTATTCATCATTGGTCCAAAGATGGAATCATTACTTCCAGGATATGTTTGGAAGCAAATGGGTTACTTATTCCCAAATACAGAATTTGAAATTCACCTCATTGGACCAGAAGCACACTATGATAGAAAGACTATGAAATTCAGCAAGATTGACAACTCCAATGGTAGAGCTTTGGTTGAAAGATTTGATCCACAAATTTCTGTACATAAACAAACCATGTATTGGGAAGATGTATTTGCCATGGGTGATTTATATCCATTTGATCCATACTTGGACTGTTTCTTCTTGTTCCATCCAAACTTCAACTCAGTAGATTCCATCCATTGGGAAAAGACCATTGCCACTTTATTAGAAACCAAGTGTCCTATTTTCATTACTGGATATAATAAAGAAGACTCTACAAAGAATTACAAATGGGTTACTGAGAAATTCTCTGAAGACCTTGATATCTTGATGCACGAGTGTGAAAATCCATTTTCTTGTACAAAATACGATCTCATGAATACCGATCCAACAAATCCATTACAATTGAACAATCAATTGTTCGGTATCAGAGGTAAGAGATACTACATAGACGTGTAGATATTTTTAATTCATGTAAATAGTTAGTTCTAATCAATAAAGACTACAAAATTATGTTAATTTTGTTGTAAACTAGGACCTCTACTCCAACCGGTAATTAAGTTCCGTTGGACCATAGTAGTCCATTTTGAATGGAATATTTCTTCGTGATAAATAATCATCAATCATAATCATATAACTTCTTGGACCAATGAGATACACATCGTGTTCAGCAGTGATGAAATCTAAATCTTCCAAAGTCAATGATCTTCTATAATATTGACCAACTGGATCAACTGCTCTACCACGAGATAAAAATTCCACAACCTCAAATCTATCACCATATGTTTTCTTGTATGTTCTTAATAATTCACCAAATGATCTTGAATCAGTAGAACGATTTGAAAATAATAGTTTCACATTTCTGCATTCTTGTAAACCTGCTTCTATAACTGGCATCAATGCTGCAATTCCATTACCACCAGCTAATACTACCATATCACTTTTGCGACTTTCATAACAACAATCACCACATGGTGGCCCAGCATAAACCACATCGCCAACTTGTAATTGATTATGAATATATCCAGAAACTTGTCCCCCCGGAATATGTCTAACAGTTAATCTATACTCGTTCTCCTTTGGAAATTCCGAAATTGAATATATTCTTGTTTTTTCTAATTTTTCATTGGGAAGATGCCATCTCATACATAAATATTGACCTCTTCTTGGTTTAGGAATAGGTTTACCATCAATTGGTGTAATAAAAATTGATTTTGTATCACAACACTCAACGTTGAATTTAGTAACTCTAAATTCTTTGAAACCATCCCAAGCTTTCTTTGCATATTCAACTCTTTCAGCTTCAATCAACATATTGGATAAATTACCATAAGCTGTTGCCCAAGCTTCTTTAAATTCATCATCAGCAACTCCTGGTGGGAATAAATCAGCCATTGTTTCTATGAAAACTTCTCCAAGTAAAGGATATTGTTCTGGTTTAACTTGCAATCCAATATGTCTTGATATGATTCTGTTTAGTAGTTCTTGTAGTGGACTCAAATCTTCAATATATTTAGCATACATTAAAATTGTATACGCAAATGCACGAGGTTGTCGTAATAATTTAGTATTTGTTTCATTGAAATACGGTTTAAGGTTATCATATCTTCTAACTACTCTTTTATAAAACTTTTCACCTAATCGAATATCAAGCAGCTCGAGAATAGGAATGGATTGGTGGATTATTTCAATTTGTCTAGCAGTTAATGGCTTTGTTTCAAAATATCTCGACATGATCAATAGAAAATTGTTGCAAATGTAGGTTAAAAGATTATTTGTTTCAATTAAACTGGATGAATATTTCCCCCCTCATACTATAAAGATTTTATTTTGGAAACATTCAGTGAATCATTCCTCTATATATTTCATTATCAAGGCCATTCCGGTGAATAGGGGTCCAAAATTCAAATTGTCATTGCTGAAAAATCATCAGCTGATAAATTTGCCCTGGAATTCAAACGCTTATGCATGAGAACAAAAAAAAAAAAAAATAAAATAGTAAATAGCTACCCTGTTAAACTAACATTGATAACACGTATTTAGTTATTTGACAAATTCAATGACTTTATTCTAGCACCAATTGGGAAGACTTGTAAGGAATCAGCTCAATGTGTTGGTACTCGTCGTATATTGTTGACGGTTGACCTCCGGCTTAAAAAGTAACAAGAATGAACGAACCCTATAATGATTGGCGATGAGTTCGACTCAAATGAAAAATAATATTACTGTACATCTACATAGTATTCTAGAACAAACTGAGCTTATTTCTGACGTAGCCAGTTTAGTAATATTCTATGCATATTTTGTATGTGTCCTCTTTTGTACTTTCTGGTGATAAGGCAAAATACAAAAACGTTTGGTTGCGAAGAAACAAAAAAAAAATCGGCTGATGGTTTTTGTTGAATGAATATTCCTGTTGGTTAGAACATGATGAGGAGGAGGGGGGGATGAAGTGGCTTTTTTTTAATTATCATTACTTTATCTTGGTAAATTCAAAGAACAAATCATACTATACCTGCGTTTTGCACTAAAAAAATTGACGACTGTAGTATGTTTAAAATTGCATCACTAATAACTTAATGGTCTTCCTTATATAATTTACGAAATATTTAAGTTACGAAGTTTTCTTTTTCCATTGTTCTCTTTCTTTCCTTCTGGGTTATGGCTTGTTGATTCGTGGCCGGTTTGGAGAATCCCATAACAGGGATTACAATTTTACAAGAGTGGGGTGCATTTAATTGTATTGATTAATGATGGATCATTCGATGCATTCAATAAGGATGACTAGCTTACTAATTGCAAATCACCAGAAATCTGTATTCTGGAATGTTGAATCCATCTGAAATTCGTGGGGCGAAGGAAAGAACAAGAGACTGAAAGAAACAGAAAAAAATTATGAGCTGATTTTCAATTCAATTTGTTTGTTCGCTGAACACAACGGCACACAGAAGCGTAAAAACAAAATCCTATCGGCCGAGCCAAATATGTTGCTGCAAACTTAAAGAACAAAAAGATATAGACACATTGTGAGTTATGAAAAGAGTGGACTTGGTTATGTAAGATGGTGATAAATACAAGTGATGTTTATTAAAAAAATCCATGGGATAAGTTTTCTATTGTTTTCCTCCAAAACTCCTTATTACATACAACTTGTGATAATGTACTATTCTCTAAGGGAGAGATTCATCTGTGGCAACACTTATCAAAGAATCAACAAGTTGATTTAAATCCTCTTCACTAATGATATATGGTGGCATTATATACAACAATTTCCCAAAAGGACGAACCCAAACACCTAATTCGACAAACCTTTTTTGATATAATGCAACATCAATTGGGTTATTCATTTCAATCACTCCCACAGCACCAAGTACACGAATTTCTTTGATCTTTTTGTGACCTGATTTCATCAACGGTTTGAATTTCTTTTGTAATATCTTTTGAATGTTATCGACTTGAGATTTCCAGACACCGGTTTTGATAATCTCCAAGTTACGAACACTTACAGCACAAGCAGCTGGATTACCCATAAATGTCGGTCCATGCATGAAGCAACCGGTTCGGCCACCGCTAATGACATCTGCTACATTTCTTGTTGAAATAACAGCAGCCAAAGTCATATACCCTCCAGTTATAGCTTTTCCAACACACATGATATCTGGGCAGATGCCAGCATGTTCCTGAGCAAATAGTTTGCCAGTTCTTCCAAAGCCAGTGGCTATCTCGTCTAATATAAGCAAAACATCATACTTATCACAAAGTTCACGAACTCTTTTCAAATACTCTGGGTGGTACATACGCATTCCTCCTGCCCCCTGAAGTATAGGTTCCAAGATAACAGCTGCAATGATCTTATGATTTTGCTGTATTTTTTTCTCGAAATCTTCAATATCAGTATCATCCCATTCTTCATCAAACCTTATTTTTGGTGCCTCTGCAAATATATTATCTGGACCATAACTGGTGTAAATGGTATGCATTGAATTCTCTGGGTCACTGACAAACATTGGTCCAAATGTATCACCATGATAACCTCTCTTGATAGTTAAGAACTTCTTCTTTTCAGGTTGTCCTTTGGAATCCCAGTACTGAATGGCCTGTTTCAACGCTACTTCAACAGATACCGACCCACTATCACATAAAAAGACGCACTCTAATTTGGGATTTGTCAATTCAACTAAGTATCTGCACAATTGAATTGCCAGATCATGTGTTATACCTCCAAACATCACATGTGACATGATGTTTATTTGCTTTACCAAAGCATCATTTAAATCTTTGTTATTGTATCCATGAATTGCACACCACCATGAAGACATTCCATCAATCAATGACTCACCAGAGTCAAGGTGTAAACGAACACCAGAAGCTGACTTTACGTGGTAGCATGGAAGTGGCTTCGTCATAGACGAATATGGATGCCAAATATGTTTCTTGTCAAAGTCCTTGTCATTTAGAATTATCAGACTCATTTTTGAATTTGGTTAAAATATTTTTGAAAGGTTGTATTTTTTTTTTTTTGCAATTGAAGGAATTTATATGTAACTTTTTTTTATTATTATTTTGCTTCGACAATACCCAACAATTGTCGCACGGTGACTACGAGTCAGGGTCTAAAAGTTAAACCGATGAAAAATTCGCTCAGTGGTCTATAGAAAAAGATGTATTTTGTGTTGCTTATATTTGTTTTGTTTAGAGCAGACTCAAATTCGGTGATATAAAAGACAAACGCCACGATGATTTAGAGTAAATTACTTACACAGATAAATAATATTTCTCAACAAAATCTTGAAAAGAAATAGAATAAATTTATCACAACTTTTATTGAATATTATTTTTGGTGTACTTGTTTTACCTACTTTGAGACCTAAAAATGAAAGCAGTATTTATCACAGGTACAGATACTGATGTTGGAAAGACATTCGTATCTGCGTTGTTGACAAAGGCTTGGGATGCTAATTATTGGAAGCCCATTCAAACAGGATTGGAATCGTGTCAAGGAGATACTGAGACTGTGAAACAATTGACTAATTTCCCAGAAGATCGATTTGAAAGACCTCAAGTGGAACTCGATATTCCTTTATCGCCATGGAGGGCAGCCTTGAAAGAAAATAAACCACAAATAGAAGTTAGTGAAATCAAGATTCCGCCAAAGTACTTGAATAGCTCAAAGCCATTGATCATCGAAGGTGCAGGAGGGTTATTTGTTCCAATCAATGAAACAGAGATTACTACAGATTTGATTTTGCACCTTGATATTCCAGTTATTTTAGTTGCTCGTAGTGGTTTGGGAACCATCAATCACACTTTGTTGAGTTTGGAACATTTAAAGAATCGTGGCATAAATAAAGTATTTGTAGTCATGAATGGTCCAATCAACAAAGATAACGCTGAAGCAATCGAAAAGTTTTCCAAAGGAATTAAGATTATTGCCAATATCCCTCATTCAAAGCCAAATGACATTGTTAGCCTCTTGAAATACGTACCTAGTTTAGATTCTATAGAAATAATAAATTGAATCATGCACAGGTGACTCGTTTAACAATTTTTTTTTTCTCATTGTATACGCAATGACTCGTAGTCATATTGAGTAAGTGAGAAAAAAATTTTGTTGAATTTTGCAACTGGGTATTGCACCAACTGAGCCCATTAATTAATGCATGGATCCAAAGCTTATATAAACCACCTTGAGTAAGCTACTTTTTTTTTTGGTAATTCTTTCAATTTTATTTTCTTTTCTTTCAATTTTCCTATCATTAATTTACTGAATTGAAAATGAATACCAATGGGGATGATAAAATCAATTCTATTGCAAGTTTAGAACAAAGCATAGACAGTAAAGAGTCTCAATCTAAACCATCATTAGAAAAGAATTTTGGGTGGTGGTCACTTTTTGCTGCTAGTTTTTCATTGACCTGTTCATGGGTAGGAGTCTCAGCTTCTTTTGGGACTAGTATTGGTTCAGGTGGTGCAATCATTATCATTTATGGTTTGATGATTGCAGGTTTCTTTAGTTTATGTGTTGCTATCACCTTGGGAGAATTGATTTCCGCTTATACAAACCCAGCTGGTCAGTATTATTGGACTCTTCAATTGGCACCTGAACGTTACAGGAAAGTGCTTGCATTTATAACTGCATTGTTCAGTTACTTTGGATGTGTTTTCACCTGTGCATCAGTAAGTTCCTCCCTTGCAAATTCAATTCTTTCTCTGTATGTTCTTAACAATCCATCTTTTGAAATAAAAAGATGGCACTCATTTGTTACTTTTGAAGCTATAAACTTGGCACTTTCAGTTTTCAATATTTGGGGTAGGTACTTGCCTCATATCTTTGCATCGGGTCTTTGGATTTCACTTCTTGGATTTGTGGTAACTATGATAACTTGCCTTGCATGTTCTTCAGGAAAATATAATCTGGGGAATTTTGTATTTAGTGATTACACCAATATCACAGGATGGAACAACAAGCCACTATCTTTTATAATTGGTTTGATTAGTCCTATTTGGTGTTTTGCTGGTTTAGACTCAGCAGTACATATGGTAGATGATTTGGGAGTAAAAGCAGGTAAAGTGCTTATTCCTCGTGCTGTTATATGTACAGTTGTTTTGGGTTTCCTTACAGCATTTGCTTATTCTGTGGCTATTTTTTTCTGTGCCACTGATATTTCCGAGGTTGTCGAGTCTACATTACCCCTTTTAACCATTTTCTATCAGTCAACTAGGAATAAAGGTGCTGCTATATTCCTTGAAGTTCTTACTATTCTAACTGGGATCATTTGTAATATTTCAGCCCATGCCTGGCAGGCAAGGGTTTGTTGGACAATGGCCGGATCAGAAGCACTTCCTGGGTCTAAATACTTAAAACAAATCCATCCTCGTACTAAACTTCCAGTGAATGCTCATTTCTTTTCAACCTTTTTAGTTGCTGCCATTGGATGTATTTATATGGGTTCTACCACAGCTTTCAATGCCATTATCACTGGATGTATATGTCTTTTATTGTTATCTTATTCTATCCCTGCTCTACTTCTTTTGAGAGTACGAAACAAAGGTTTTGCTCATGGTCCATTCTGGTGTGGCAAACTTGGTTATATTGCCAATATTTTGACAATCTTGTGGACTTTATTTTGCTTGGTTTTTCTTTCCTTTCCTTATGTGAGACCAGTTACAAGTACCAACATGAACTATGTATCTGCAGTTTATGGAGGAGCTATTTTAGCAGTAATAATTTGTTGGTTTCTGTATGGAAAATCAAGGTTTATTGCAAATAAGTCTGAAATATAGTGTTATAAAACATAGAAACTCATATAGTAGAATTACGTATATAGTGTTTCACGTGATAATCAAACATGAGTTGGCAACATGTGATTTCTGTTCCCGTGACGCGAATTATTGTCCGTTTAGTTCCCATATGTTTCTAACCGAAATTAACAATACTCTTTTGAGAAGTGTAAAACTGACCAATATCTGTATTTTATATCAGAATTTGGTTACTATTGGTTCTATTTAAGCTGATGAATCCTGGCTTATTGTGATTGGCTGTCTGGCAATTTTGACATGGTTACAAAAAGCAAAACTTTTTAGGCCAGAGTACACGAAAAAATGTTTGCTATTGCGATTGTCAGTTAGAAGCATCTTAGTAACGTATGAACGAAACTGGAACCTGTTGCAAACTTGTAATGCTGAATACTCTATACAATTTGTTCTTACTAACAAATGTTCAATTGTTTGGAAAATGACAAATTTATGCATAAATAGTTTTTATAAATGAAAAAGAGTTACGGGTGCAAATCCGAAATTTTCCCTCAAAATTCGTATAAATTCATAGCTAAAAATCAATTTTACTAAACTATTCGTATGTACACAAGTACCCACTTATGCCAAGAAACGACTCAACGATCACTATGCTAAAAGTGCAATCTTTAACAGTTTTAAGAAAAACAATCATTTATTTTAAAACGCCAATGATATACAACTATGTATATACAATCAAACTTTATATTCATAGCAGCCGGGGGGGGGGGGAGAAGAAGATACACTACACATAGATGACTAAACTTAGTTACCACCCAAAATACCACCACCAGCTAAGATACCTCTAACTGGACTACTGATAGCTTTAGTAATGGAGTCAATAGTAGCATCGATGAAACCACCAATACCAGCATTACCATAAGTGTTACCGTTACCAAATAAACCAGCAGTAGCTTGGTTTTCGTGTTGTAATTCAGCACCAGTACTACCAGCACGTTTGGTTTTAGTAGCAGCCAACATTGGTTTTTGTTCTAATGGAGCAGCAACAGCCATGGAAGCAGCAAAAGCAATAGCAGTAACAACTTGAAATTTCATATTGATGATGTCGATGATGATTGAATGATCGATGAACCAAGAAAAAAAACAAATATAATTGAAAAAAAAATTAGAAGAATATTCTTGAGTCTTTATATAGGAATCTGAAATAGGCAGATAGTGAAATGAAAAGATAATCTTCTGTTTTGTTTTAGCTCAGTATTTACATTAGTGGAAAAGTACCGTGGTTGGCGTTTACATTATTGTAATCGTTATGTTGGCTTTGGGTATTTTTTACGCGAGACTTATTGGAAAGGGGAATTGATTGTGGATACTAAAAAGGTGATTTGTATTGCATTATTGATGATTTTTTGATGAGGCCTAAAGATTAAGTTTGATCTTTGAATGTGTGGGTGCGAATCTTTACGGAATGTAAAACAAACAAACAAACAAAAAAAAAAACATATTGGAACAATAGATGATGGATGATTGATATTGACGCGATCATAACCAAGATGTGATATCTACTGTCTGTAACAATGCTGTTGGTTCATTTCGTGATATTGATTGATATCGACTAAGCGTTGATGAGCTTTTAGGGTACAGTAAACTTGTAAGCCAATGGTGGTTGTCTGAACCAGGGAAAGGAGTAACCGTGAATGATTTGCAACATTTTCCACGATGCAAATCTTTATAAAATTCAATTCCAAATATAATCAAACCAATAAAATATTCACCTTTACAAATGAATTTGGAACTTACTAGTAAATATCATTCTCATAGTTTGAAAATCTTTACCTTCGAGTTTTGATAGGAACCTCTCACGTGATCATGGTATTTTTTAGTATATTGCAAAAAAAGAACTCTTCGTATAATTGACCTGTAGAACTATAAAGTTTGTTTAAGAGTATATATAGCAAAAATAGTAGACGAACTGAAAATAAAAAAGAACTAAAACGTTAGGGAATCTAAATATAAGAAGTAATATGAATGGAAATAAAAGGAACCGAATTCAAAAGACTTCAAGGTTGAAAAGAACTAAAACCAGCCACTAATCCAAGAAACAATTTTTCCGAAAAGACCACTAGAAGATCCTCCAGTGGATGCTGAAGTGGTTGCTGCGGAACCAGAATCTCCACCGTCAGTAGTTGGGACATCGTCGTCACATTCATCGTCATCGCCCGGTTCACCTTCATCATCACCTCCACTGGTAGTATAACTAGTTGTCAAAGTAGTTGGTGGAGATGTTTGAGTGGTTGCTGGTGGAGCGGTAGTTGTGGTTGGATAATCATCATCATTGTCATCATCAGTATCACAATCAAGGTCATCACCACCTGGGTTTGCAGCAGTTGTTTCTGCAGGAGAAGAACCAGTAGCAGTTGAAGTTACAGCTGGTGTGCTTGAAGATCCACCACTCCATGATGACCAAATTGAACTGACCCAGGAAAGGAAAGAAGCATTAGCTGTAGTTATAATAAAAACAGTGACAAATAAAGTAGTTAATCTCATTGTTGAATACCAGCAAAGATACAGTCGATAATTAACGAAGGAAATGAACTAACTACACAAAAAAAATAATAAATAAAAAAAATTAGAAAAAATTTCAAAAACCGAACAAACCAGGATATTATTCTTTTCTTATATATTGTGAATAATGCTTGTATACCAGGACTGGTATCATTAATGGTCGTTTTCCCCTTTTTCTGTGTATAATTGAATAGTGAAAGCTTCTTTTCCTTAATAGTTAAAAACATCATTGTTTCGCAACACTCCATTTTTTTTTTTCACTTGTTTTCCTAAAACAGTAATTTACAAGATCGCTTTGCCAAAGGAAAAAAAAATTCTACAATCTAGATCAGCGTCTAAAAAGTATGAAATTTCCCTAAACACGTAAAAACATCTATGAAATAAAACGTACCTGTGGTTGATTTCTATAATATAAACCACCTGTTGTACCTTTAATCCCTCCCCTTAGATTTCATCATTGCAATTACTTTCTTGTCTTGGGAAATTTTCCGTTTTGTGTGGTTTTGAGGTCAGTTGCAAAAATGTCTTACAGCTATCTACATGCTAAGTAAACTTGGAATACTAGTTTCAAAAGTTCTTGACGAATTATGCCTCCAACAAAGTTGAACTTTATATGCTAACAAGGCTTAATAAATAGACGAAGCCACTATATTATACGCTTCTAGTTCATCAACCTATTTCCAAAAGAGTAAATTCATATTAACAAACTTAAATTTCACTTATTTTCATACAGCGTTTTTTTTTTCTTTTCTAGGGCTAAAAGTATTTGTACCTTGTACACGACATTCTCTTATAAATCAAGGCACGTGAAGCAATTACAGTGAATCTAGACCATACTATTTATCAATTATAATCAACATCTCATTAACTATAGATGTACATAACAAAAAAAAAAAAAGGGGGGTATACAAATATAATATGTGTCAATGACAACTCTTAACCAATCAAGTTGTGCAACAAGGAACCACTACCACTGAAACCGGTTTCCAAAAGACTGGAAAGACCACCAATCATTTGTGAAAACATATCAGTTGGGACTTCAGAAGTAGAAGATGAAGATTGGTCATAAGAACCACTAGCTTCACCACCGGTAGTGGCAGTACCACCAGTAGAAGCTTGAGCACCACCACAGTTACCAGTTTCACAACCAGAAACGTAAACAGTTTCAACAGAACCTTCACCAGAAGTGTCACATGGTTGAGCAGAACCTTCACCACTGGAAGAGGTTGAGCCACTTGAAGAACCTCCCAAACTACCCAACAAACCTGGGAGGAAAGTAGCATTAGCAGCGGAAATAGCAAAAGCAGTTGCAAATAAAGCACCGTATTTCATTTTAATAGATTGTTTGATATTGTTGAAAGAATAAATTTGTAAACCGGGAAACCAAACATCTAGGATATTCACCCACCTTTATATACTACAAAAATGAGGTTCAATCACGAAGTAGAGGATTTATTCTTTGTTGGTAAAATATTATAGATAAAGAGAAAGTTTCACTTCGCTGAATTTAGTAAAACCGCAAATTCCAGCAACTAATTTATGGAAACACAAACAAAAAGATTGACATTATTGATTGAATCTCAAATTAATTCTGATTGAAACAAGGGGATTTCAGGGGATGGCTTAATTAATTGTAGAGAGCATAATTGATCTGTAATGTTACCAAGAATTGTTCATCAGATGGTCCCCTTTATTATACCTAGTTCTTGGCTTTAATTCTTGGCTCAAGTCTCGGTACCTGACCAGTAGTACAGATGTGCCATTATACGCTCTACAACAAAAAAGACTTGATAGTCAAGCAAAAACCAAACATTGTAAAATAGCCGTTGTTTTACATTTCAATGGAAGATGAAATAACAACCACTAATACTTATTGGACTTTTTGTATGACTTTATTTGTTTTTTTTTTCCAAATGATTTGCAAATTAAGAAAAAAAAACAACAAAAATTAAAGATATGCGGAGGCACGACAATCTTCACCACCACGCCCATTGAAAAATATTCGTTTTAATTAAGAATTTGCACTCATTTGTTTCTACCACATGGATTACAAATTTTAACAAGTGTCTGGACTTGTATTCTCTAATTTGTGAAAGTAGAGAGAGACGAACTACAATGTACAAGTCGGTGGGTGCCTTGAATTTCCAGACACAATTTTTGTTTGGTTAAAAATGTTGCAAAAATTCATATTTATGAAAATAATATATATTTTTATAGTCAATTATTTAAAGACAGTACTAATAAAACGTCAAATACAACTATAAACTAAAAGTAGACATCTCGTAGCATGTGATAACAATAGAGAGGAAGAAAGTTTTTTAAATAACAATATCAAGTTTAACCGATGGTGTTGTGTAACAAAGCACCAGATCCTGAGAAAGTACCTTCCAAAACATTAGAAATGGCAGCAATGATGGAAGATAAAGGATCAGTTGGAGCAGCAGAGCCGTCCTCTCTTTTACCAATGGTGTTGTGCAACAAAGCCCCAGAACCAGAAAATGTTCCTTCTAAAATGTTGGAAATCATAGCAATAACACTGGATAATGGGTCAGTTGGAGCATCAGAAGAATCATCTTCTCTCTTACCAATAGTATTATGCAATAATGCACCAGAACCTGAGAAGGTACCTTCCAATACGTTAGAAATAGCGGCAATAATAGATGACAATGGATCAGTTGGAACAGATGAATCGTCTTCTCTCTTACCGATAGTGTTGTGCAATAAGGCACCAGATCCTGAAAATGAACCCTCTAAGATATTGGAGATGGCAGCAATAACACTAGATAATGGATCGGTTGGAACGTCTGAAGAAGCGGCTTCATCTGAACCAGTTGCAGAAGCAGAACTTCCAGTAACTGCTCCCAAGATACTTGAAAGTGGGTTGGATGAATCTTCTCTAGCAATAAGTTCATTGGCTTGTTGTGGAATAACAGCAGCTTGGACAGAACCTGAAGCAATTAAAGTAATAGTCAAAATGTTATTGAATTTCATTTTAGTAGCGAATTAATACGAATATTTGGTGGTAGTGGATCTATAGAGAAGAACTTGATAATTAACCGATTCAAAAAAAAGGCTGAAAAATATATTTTGAACTGCTTTGGAATATTTATACTAATCTCATTATGGACCAATACTGAGTTCCTGGAATGATATATTTTGACCATGGCTATGGGTTTAGAACCTATAGTTGTAAACATAGGAATGGAATATTTTTGTCTACGCGGATCAATTACTTCGCGCACTGGTTGTTCCTGAACCGCATACAATATAAAAAATAAAAAAAAAACGACCATCGACATTCTTGTGTAGCACTTGAGAATGGAATGTAAAAACGTGGCTTATAATTATTTTTTAAAACTCAACTATTGGCCATTGGATGTATAACAAATTTTATTTGACATATTGAATATCTGGGTTCTCTATGACCGTGGTAATTGCTGATATCTTTTATAACCCATTTAGGTGATAATATTCGTCATCGCCATTAAAGTCTTGGCTCAAACTAAGAAAAAATACACCATCAACGATCATTTTTGAAGTCGAAATTTGAATGTTTCTTGGTGGGATTTTGACAACATGGAAGATCATCTGCAAATCGCATATTTTCTATTTTTAGTGTAAATATAACAATGTGGAGGGAGTTTCTCCGTTGCGTATATTCATTTCTCTCTCTCCTTTCAAAAGCTTAAATGACAACATATGTTCACCTAACAATTATAGTACTATCCAGAAATACTTTTCTTCATAGACTGTTGAATAACCACAGTAGTCGCATCAAACAGGATATTTCTGTAATATTGAAAATTAGGTTAAGCGACATGCAGACCGAAAAACGCGAGTTTCGGACATAATTATTTTGTGCTGCAAAACTACGACTTGGTTTGTAACTAACGTAAGAAAACAGCTTCAACGGCTACAACCAACACTTTCAAAGCCTTGAAAGGTCCCCAACCAGGTACGAATATATAATACATTATGGCTTTGAGTTGCCTCAAAGTTGTAGCACCACGGTAGTACTTGCTCAGGTTATGATTACTGTTTTACCGTTGCCAAGAAGACCAAGAAAAATGCAGAGAGTAAAGAAAGTACAAATTAGAATATCACGAATTTGTATTGTAGATAATATCAAGGTATAATGTAAATAAAAAATAAAATGCGTTCTAGCTTAACCAATCAAGTTATGCAATAAAGAACCACTTCCACTGAAGCCAGTTTCCAACATATTGGAAAGACCACCAATCATTTGTGACATCATGTCAGTTGGGGGAGCAGAAGAAGAAGAATCTTCTCCATTTGTAGCTGAAGTGGCAGAACCACTTGCACCTTCTTCACAAGGAGATTCAGCAGCTGGTGTTGACGATCCACTTCCACCTTCCTCACAAGGAGGTTCTGAAGCTGGTGTGGTTTCACATGGTGGAGGTGCAGCTGCAGTAGAAGTTTCACAAGGTGGTGGAGCTGGAGCAGCACTTTCTTCACAAGGAGTTTGAGGTGCTTGGGTTGGAGTTGATGTAGAGCCACCAGAAGAACCACCAGAAGAGCCACCCAAGAGGGAACCGAGACCAGAACCACCACACAAAAATGGAAGGAAAGTAGCGTTGACAGCAGATAAAGCGATTGCAGAAGTCAATAAAGCAGAGTATCTCATAGTTATTGTTTATGATGATGATTTGAAAATATCAACAAAATGGTTACGAAAGATGATGAATGGATGCCTTTTTATACCATTTCTAACTTACCTTTCAGGCGGTCGTTTATAGATTAACATGGCTTAGTGTGTATGGATCGATATGATAACGAGATTGATTTTCCAGTATCTAGTTAAATACCACACTCACTATATTGGTCCTTAATGCAAACATATAAGCCTCGACTGGTAACGATAATATCAACCCAACAAATAATCAACTGTGTTTTAGTAATTAATGATAATCTATAAATAATAACACTTCACTCAAAGAATGTTATAATAAATAAACTCATCACTATTGTTTTGTCTCCTTTCTGGTGGTTACATACAATTCGATGCGCGATGTATTTGGGAGCTACCATGTGTTTAATGTCAGACACAAAAAAAAATTGGACTGTCGCAAAATGAATTACGACACTGAGTGAAGATGGTTTGATGGTGCATGAGTCTATAAATGTGTATAAACCATATTTTCTGTATTTAGACATTTTTCAGTGAGTGTGAACCTATGTATAAGTTGTCAACCAAGTTTTGATGTCAGAGTTATTTGTCAAAACAGTTGCTCTACAATTAACAGTTTCTTGACATATTATTAAAGAAATACAGAGATTCATATCGAAATTACCAAATCCCAGTTATAGTTGTGTAAATCTGTACTTTTATCTATATACAGACAGAAAATGTGTTGCTGCTAGATGCTACCAAATTCTAGTTCTACAAGCTAGTTTTGGTAATAAACAATGTCAAGACAATTCCCAAGGAACATAACCTCTGCTAATTGTTGCAAAAAAACAAGAACCTTCGTAATTGAGAAACCATTTAGATATATATTAAAAATATAATTTAAGGTATAAAGAATTGATTATATAAACTTAACCAATCAAGTTAGAAAGCATAGCACCACTACCACTGAAAGTAGTTTCTAACATTTGACTAATAGCACCAATAATTTGAGATTTGATATCAGTAGGAACTTCTTCTTGAGTACTAGTAGAACCACCAGCAGAACCTCCAGTAGTGTCACAAGGTTGTTCACAAGGTTGCTCACATGATTGTTCAGAGGTTGAACCACAAGAACCAGAGCCAGAACCAGAACCACCACAAGAAGTTTCAACAGTCGAACCACCGGAAGAACTTCCGTAACCACCAGAACTACCACCTAATAAGCCTGGGAGAAATGTAGCGTTGGCAGCAGAGATAGCAACAGAAGCAGCAAATAAAGTAGCGAATTTCATAGTATCAGTAAAAAAGTTTGTTATTCGTGATAAGTGATGATAAATAAAACTTTTCCAACAATTTTTATTTTCTCCAAATGATGAATAATGCTCCCTCTTTATATAGTTTCAAAAACGTTGTTTGTTCATTCAATCCATAGACTTCAGTTGCTCAGCTGAAACAATAATTAGTGACCTTGTTATTATTATTTTTCATCTTTCAAAGTTTTTGTATTCTTGCAAATATTCGTTTGAGCTTACCATGCTGAAGAATGGATCTACTATTTTGATTATCTTTACGATGAAATTTCTAATAATTAATTCTTAGGTTTTGGCAGCATATTATTAGTTTCTCGCTTATAGAAATGAGCTAAGCCTCTTTATTTGCTGCTTTCAGGGGTCCTTAGAAATCATGTTTTTACAACCACACTGATTAAAACTACCATTGAAGCGATACCTTCTCGAAGTTGATGATAGAATAATAGGTCAAACAGAATTGCAGAAGAATTTATTGAGGTTGTGTTTTATCATTCTATGACAAGAAAAAACATGACTGGTTCAATTTATTTTTCTTAACTATGGGTTACCAAGAAAATTTCTAGTGGTGCAATAGAATGAAAAGATCTACATGTCATATGGTAGCATTCACAAACGAAGTATATGTAATCGGTTTTACTGATTGAAATGTTAGTAATCCGAATAGATTTGAACGTGATTGAATCATTGTAAATATTGTATTCTTTGGAGAAAAGACAGACTGACTTGTCAATGAGAGATGTTGAATTGCTTAACAAATTGGTGCCTTACAGTACTTATTTTGAATTCAGAATAGTTGTTTATTGAAGCGAAGAATATATAATTGATATCCACTTGGGTATAATAAAATTTAAGTATAAAATTCAAGCAACTAACGAAATTTAACCAATCAAGTTAGAAAGCATAGCACCACTTCCACTAAAAGAAGTTTCCAAGATTTGGGAAATGGCACCAATAATTTGGGAAACAATATCAGTTGGAACCTCTTGTTGAGCACCACCTTCTGCTCTAGCAACAACTTCAGCATGGGTAGCACCGTCGACAGCAGCAGCTTGGGCGTAAATAGCTAAGGTAGCAGCAATTAAGGCGTAGTTAAATCTCATTTTGAATAAATAGTTTGTTGGTTTGTGTTAAAAAGTTGTATTATGGGTGATATTTTATGAAATGTAACACCTTTTTTTTGAGGTTATTTATTGCTTCTTTTATAACGTTCTTTGTACCTGGGGAAACACATTACCACTCGGCATAGTTTCATGATTTGAATCTTCAAAAATTAAATCAGAAAACTTGCCAAGAGATATGGAATTATCACATAAGGAACGGTTATACCTACTATTATTAGAATTTGGGTGCGGTAAAACAAAAGGAGTTGTGCCGAGAAATTCTTCACTGTGATTTTTCAAGATTAGTAAATATTTTGCAACCATACAGATACCATGGAGGTAAAACAAGGAACACGAAGATACCAAAATTGATTATCATATTCAACTTCAACTTGTCAATCCCAAACTTCCCAGTTGTGTCTGTCTTCTTGTCCCCTCCATTCTGTCAATATGTTTCTTGTCTGTTTTTATTATTATTATTTTTAATCGCGTTAACACTGTCTGCGTTTTAGTGTCGCTCAACCGCGAGTACCAAAATAAAAATTGTGCGATCAGGGAATGTTAAAGTTGCGAATCGCGTTCAGTTGGAACATAAAACGGAACTGCGAATTACGAGATGAAACTTAAGCCTTCCTTGGAGAAAATTTTGACAGGCGTAATGACAATTACCTAACGAATATCAAATTTGATTGACTTTAATCACACCAATAGGAATTTGGTGAAATATAACCAGAAAATCAAACATTTGAGCAAGCAAACACGTTGATGAAAGTATGGCGACACCTTGATAAAAAAACAAGAAAAAACCTCGTGGCAATGACAGGTCGGTTATTTGCGAGTTCAACCAAAGTGTAATTGATCTCTTGGAAATATCGAAACAGGGGTACACATGCTCCTTTGGTACTTCAGTTGTCTCCTTTTAGGGATTTAGCGCGACTCGAAACAAGGTTATTAGTTATAACTGGAAATGTAGATCATATTCTTTTTCATACACAATAAAAAACGTATGTAGATCGCTTTGGAGTATTAGATCGGCGAACTTCTATAACTCAAGCCATACTTCAAAAAAGGTAACAATAATATACAGGAAAGATAAAATTCTAGAATGAATGTTGATTTTTGTTGTAATGATAAACTGAACTATTGTCATTGGAAGTTTCAGACCACATGCTAAGTTACTTCATCATGAGTATTTTACTGATATTCAGGACAAGAAATATCCAGAAATCTTCGAATTCAAGCTTCAACCATGGCAACTTATTCCTTGGCGCATTAGAGACTGCTATTTGGGAGTACATTTCACCATCCGATAACTAAGCCCAGTTACTATGAAAACTACCCCATAATTTACGCCCATTACTTTTAAGGTTGGTCGATTTAGAGCGCCTCTTGAACCCTCTCACTCAAGTCTAAGCCTTCTCTGCACATAATTAACTGTAATTACAAAGAAAATAAGGTAAAGTTTGACAAAACATAGACTATTCTGTCTCCATACATAGACTGTTGAATCAACATTCCTACCAAGAAAAAGTTACCATTTGCTTTGCCACAGAAAAGAGAGAGGGAGAGAAATAAAGATTTTCTAATTTGGCAGCCACATACAACTTCACACACCATTCCACGATGAAATTTAGCAACTGGAATTGATATCCATTAACGGTGAAAAACAAAACTTTTTCATACACTCAGAAAGAATAATAATAATTACTGCCACATTATAATCTGTAACAATTAAAGAGTTACCCGTATATCACAATTAATATATATATTGTTTGCCTTGTTTCACCTCTCATATAAAACCTATCCCAATTTTCCAATTTATTGTTTTAAAAAAAAACTATAATTCAAATCCTTTTCCTATATTGTATTCTTTTTACTTTTTGTTTTTAAAAAAAAATCATAACCCAACTTTAATCTCAATCGCTTATATTAAAATAATTATTACACAATGAAGTTCCAAGTTCTTACTGCTATTGCCCTTGCTGCCTCTACCACTATGGGTGCTCCATGTTTGTCTGCCCTCTTGGGTGGTGGTTTACTCGGAGGTGGTTCCAGTTCAGGTTCTAGTTCCGGCTCAACTGGCTCTGGTTCTACATGTGTCGAATGTGAACAAGGTGGTTCTGGCCAAGTTACTCAAACTGTTCAAGTTCCTGCGGATGGTACTGCTACTGCTGGTGCTTCAGTTCAAGCTTCTGGATCTGTTTCTGGTAGTGGTGATTCTTCATCTCCAGATGGTTTCGTTGTTATTTCTGGTAGTGCTCAAACTCCACAAGGTTCTGCTTCTGGTTCTGCCCAAGTTGATCCAAATGCTGGTGCTCAAGGTAGTGCCCAAGTTTCCACTGGTGGCTCTGGTGAGACTTCTGGCCAAGCCTCCGGTCAAACTTCTGGTCAAGCCTCTGGACAAACATCTAGTTCTGCTCCAACTAAATCCAACAATGCCATCCCAGGTACTGGTGCTGACTTGCAACATCAAAACCAAGCTACTGCTGGTATCTTTGGTAATGGTAATACTTATGGTAATGCTGGTATTGGTGGTCAAGGTGTTGCTACCATTGACTCTATTACTAAAGCCATCAGTAGTCCTATCAGAGGTATTTTGGCTCCAAAAAGTTCCAAAAAATAAACGTGATGCTATTAGAAAACAGTTCTTGTCGTTTACATGTATAGCTGTATAACGAGGATTGATTTTCGAAATAGTTTTTAATACCCTCCTTTTGTTTTAGCTAGTCTTATATAGCATTTAGAGTTTAGTTCAAAATATAAAATTATTTACATGGTTTTAGTTCTACAATTATCTTAATTGAATAAAAAAAATATCAAATTCGTATACTTATTTCTAATCTATTCCTAAGCTTGTGCATCAATTTCCATTTGGTCACCATTGTCATCAAAAGTAACCACGGACTCTTCAACATCACAAATGTCATACACGCTTTTATTTAAAACTGCCGTAGTTCCAATTGGGAACTTATAATCTTTACATTTCTGGATTCTAACATTTGGAGTAATGTAAGTTCTCATCAATTCGGCATCTTTGCCAACTTCCATAACACAAACATCAACATTGGAACCAGAACCCAAATCATTCCAAACACCAGCCAAGATGGCATCAGAACATAATTTAATGGCTTCTTCCTTTGTCATATCTTCTTTGAAATATGTTTCCAAAACAGCCATTGCATTCAAAGAACCAGATCCCAAACTTTGGTATTTGGCAATGTCAGTAGAACCATGGGCTTGAACAGACATCAAATGGGCTCCTGTTGGATCAACACCAGCAACAATCAAATATGCACCCAAATGTCCTTGGTATTTGAATAAATGCTGTTTCAACATTGTAAGAGCGGCAATAACTCTTGGTTGTCTGTTTTGAGATAATGCATGTAGTTCCAAATTAGATGCAATCAATTGAGTAACCATTTCGGTATCGGCAGCTGTACCAGCCCCGGCACACCAAATTTTAGGTGCCAATCTATGTAATTTTTCACAATTTTTATCTGCCACTATTGGTCCTGAAGTAGCTCTGGTATCGGCAGCGATAACCACTCCATTTTTGAATTTACATCCAACAATTGTGGTACCTGTGGAAGTCGCCTTTGGATTGGCAAATCCCTTTGTTGTTAAGAATGCGTTTCTTTGATAATTGTCAAAATTTAATCCCACCATTGGTCTCTGTTTCTTGTAGATGATACTTGTTGATAAATATTAAACTCTCGGGTTAAACTTGTATCGCTATTTTTTTTTTTTTTTGCCCTCCGTTTAAGTGAAAAATGGTTGTTCTGGCAGCGACAGAAGAAAAAAAAAAAAAATCAACAAATCGACAAATGCACACGACCCGTCGATTGGCTTTTATTTTCTTTCTTTTTTTTTCCCTTTTAAATTTTTTTTTTTTTTTTTTTTCATGATTATTCGTGTCTTGTTTTTGTTGTTGATTTGTCGCTAGATCATAGTTGCATTTATATATTTCGAGGAATTATCTTTCATATCATATCAATTCAACTCGACGTGTATAAAAAAAAATCCATAGTTCTAGTATCTATATGACGGATAAATACAATTTTATAACACCAGCAAAGGTCCGCATTCTACTAGTGCCAATCAATAATTGTACAACCTCAAATTTCCAACGATATGTCAATTTGATCAAGAGTAATGTTCCAGAAGTACGATTGTTGGATATCACTGAAAACAATGATTTGCATCACTTCAACCCAGCAAGTTTTCCTCAGGGTCGAATATTCCCTGAATTCATATCAAGTAGCATAGAAAATGAATTGATTTTCCTACATGATTTCGAACCATTCAGAAAAACATTCATCGTACTAGGTGTGGGTCCTTATAATCAAGGGATTTCACCGGATACATCATTAAAAGAACTAGCCAAGGAATACCACACTGCAATTGTACATAAATTGATTTTGTTTGATAGTCCAGAGGATAAGTTGAAATCAAAAGGAGACGAGAATGTGTTTTACCATAATTCGAACCTAAGTCATTTGACAGCATTAGAAACCATTTTTTGTGATATTAGTGGTTCATTTTTGAAAGCATTGGATGAGTACGCGTCATCATATTCAAACATTACATTAAGGTCACCCGTTTCCATAACTGATGGGAACGTATTGGCCAAAACTATTAGCCAAGCACAAAAGAGATTGAGTTCTGGGTCAACATCATTTAAAGCTTCTTTTAGTACTACTCCTACACCAAATGGGCCATCATCTCCATCTCCATCAGATAAATCAAAGACACATTTGAAGCATTTAGGAAGACAAAGAAAACTAATGGGTAACTTCTACCTCTTAGCAGGTAAATATAATGCGGCTTTTCAAAATTTTACAGAATGTTTGACCAGTTTAAAGAAAAGCGAAGATTATTTATGGCTAGCGAGTGCTTTAGAAGGTGTTGCTATCAGTATGCTTTTAATGGAATTTATTGGTGTTGCATACCAACTACCAAGTCAGACTTTGAATTCTATCTTACAAGTTGGGAAATTCAAGACGGCTGCAGATACTGTCATGGCAAGAAAACCATCAGTTGAATCAAATGGATCCGTCAAATCTCCAAGGAATTCCATGTCTAGTTCTAATGGGTTTAGCTTAAATGCATTGACCACGAACCCAGATTTGAATAACATGGCCACACCTGACCTCGTAAAGATTATCTTGGCTCGTGCGATATATTTCTATGGTTTAACTTCGAATGATTTTGAGAATATGGTGCCAGATATTGTTTATGTTGAAAGTATTTTGCGCGAGATTAAATTATTAACAGGGTTTCATTTCTCGAATACCATTGAGGAGATTGTCAAGGGTAGTAGCAGCCATTCTACTACCACGGCCAAAATCAACAAATACATTTCGAAACAGGAAATCATTGGTGAAATTGATAAAATATTCCAAATGCAACTAGTTAACATGAACATTGTGGATCAGTGCAGAATTTACTCGGCTTTGGCAACATTATACACAGAATTGGGATTTTATAGAAAAAAAGCATTTATTCTAAGAGTATTGCTTGTTGGATTATTGCCTCAATTAAGTTCTTCTGATCTTCCACAAGAATCAGTAAGTGATATACTTGATACATTGTTTGTTATTTATGGGATAAATTCAGAACCGGAATCCTCGTCAAGGGATGCATTTTTCCACGCACTGAGTAATTGGACATCTTTGCAAATTCAAGTATTGCGATTGGCTTTGAAAATTGGTGAAAATTTACCAGATAAGTCACTCCTCTTGAAAGTTTCTAGTTTGTTGCTCACAAGATACACCCATTGCTTACCACCTGATGATCAAATCAAACTCAGAAACAAAATTGATGATATTTTGGCAAATAACAGAGGTTTGGTTACCCCATACTGGGATCCATTCCTAGTAAGAAGGGTTAAATTTATTTCTTCCAAATCACGTGGTAAGTTGATTCCAATTAGTGATCGACCAGATGGTAGTGGCGATAGTCAAGGGTCTGGGACGCCATTCTTTGATCCTTATGCAAAGAAGAATATTGACCCTACCAAGATTCCTACATTGATTGCAGAGGATATATATCAGTTGAAGGTAACATTGCAAAATCCATTTGCCTTTGAAGTTGAAATCAATGATATTTTGATTGTAAGTGAAGGTGTTCAATTAGAAACAATAAAAAGTTTAATTCAAATAGCCACAGAACTGCTGACTTATGTATCGACACCAAGCTACCAAAACGCATCGGGTATTTTCAATAACAAATTAAGACAAAACGGTAATGGCAAGAAATCATCCGCTACAACAACTACGATGTCACAAGTTGCATCTGCGCATTCAGTTCATACATTAATAATTCCACCAAACTCATCAGAAAAGTTTTTAATTTCTTTCAAAGCTTTATCTAGTGGGAATACTAGAATTACGGGGTTTGATATTTCAGTGGGCAATTGTCAGTCCCAATTCTTCCGTATTGTTGACAAGGAAAAATTTGATTATGCAATAAAGTTGTCGCCAGAAACCAAGGAATTTGACTCATCAACCTCAACACTTGATCAACTTGTACATAATCTTCATGATGGTGATATGAATAGCATTAATTCAAGAGTATCAATCCGCCTGTTGCCATTATTGATAATCCCTCCACAACCTTCATTGACTTTGCTAGATATTCTGGCATCAAATGGGTGTCTTATGCTATTGGAAGGTGAGAAGCATGAAGTCTCAGTTACTTTGACAAACAATTCCTCGGAGCCAATCAACTATCTTTCCTTCTCATTTTGGGATTCGACAGTTGAGTTTATCAATAAGAAACTCACAAACACAAATTTGTCTGCGGTAGAGATTTACGAATTGGAATGGCATTTACTAAAGTTTAAACCATTCAAGATTTTGAATAAAGATATCATTGGAGAAAATATTGAACCAGGGAAAAATGTTGAACTCAAATGTGAATTAACAAGTCGTAAGTTTATGAATGAACTGAAAATTGTACTTGACTATGCTCAAAAATGTGCAAAAGAATCGACTGTTTTCTTGAAAAATTTGGATATCCCATTGAATGTTTCAGTTATGCCTTCTATTGATGTTGTTGGGTGTGATATCTTTCCAGTTATGTCGTTACTGGATAAAGTGCCACCGGGATTGCAGAAAGTGGTTGAGTATTCTCAAAAAGGTGATGATTATTGTTTATTAGTTCTTGATTTGAGAAACTCTTGGAGTGAGAAGTTATTGTGTCACTTGAAATATGAGGATTTCGAAGTGAGTGAACCCATTCAAGCTGGAAAAACTCTGAGAATCGTGATTCCAGTAAAGAGGATAAGCCCAGATGTTTCTCAACCTATTCCATCATTACGGAACAAACAATTTGTGAAAAATTACAACATCACAGAAGAAGAAGAAAAACAAATGAAGAAACTATTCTGGTTGAGATATTCAATATTGGAGAAATTACTGGGTAGTTGGAATTTGGCAAATCGTGAAGGGGTTATTGATTTGCGTGCAATTAGACTTACTTCTAAAATGGCACATATGTTTGTCTACGAAAAGGTTCATATATCTAATGTCATCCTCAAGGATAATGGCAAACCAGTAGATCGAGTTGGTAATTCTTACAATTTATCGTTAGATGAATTCTATGTATTGAAATCCAGCATTGTTAATGATTCCAAAGATACTATACTGGGTATTATGCGTCATTTACCATTACCTTTACATGGAGCATCTCCAGGAACCATATTGCGTCCGCTGGTATCAATTGACAAGAAAATGTTAATCAATGGGACATTACAGAATAAATTTCATGAGATCAAGCCGGGCGAAAAACTTGAATTGGAAGTTAGTTTTGTAATAATAGAACGTGGGGAATTTGAATGGGGTACAGTACTTGATTTATTAACTGAACAAGTCTTAAGTAGAGAACAAGTTTACATTTCAGCATATTAAAATCATTGAATATATATATATATATATAAAATAAATACAAGAAATCAAACAGTTTAATTAATAAATTGTAGTTAGACTATGTACGGACATCACGTAGGATATAAATTACTTCTTGACACCTTCAATCTTAAAAGGTAATGGTTGAGCACCTTCACTTTCCAATTTGGCAATATATCTTTCTCTTACTAAATCATTATATCTCTTTTCCTGGAAATATTTAACCCAACTACTAGCACAATTTTGTTCAAATTCTTTCTTTTCTTTACCACATTCACGATCTACTTTTTTTAATTCTTTTGAATCTAATGAATTATCAATATAATGTTTTTGTAAACATCCAAAAAATATATCACGTTTTTCCCAACATTTTGCACGTTCTCCTTTTCCTGGTGCATATGTTACCTTTTCTCCTGATGATGTGAACATGATATATATGTCGATATTTATTCAATTGGGTACCTGTCTAGTAAAATGAATTGGTGATACAGTGATTTGATTTTTTTTTTTTTTCTCAGTCAGTACAAATGACTGACTGAGAGAGATATTTATATGTGATTACTTTCCTATTTTTTTTCCTTCTCCACAATGATTGCTGTGATGGAATGTTGTAGAATGATTTTCTTTCCATGGTTGATATTTCATTTTATTTGGAAAGTAATTTATCTCCACATATGATATCTGATAGTTTTCCTGTGAAATCAATTGATAAATGATAGATGCTTTCCGGACTTTGATATTTGCACATTTTGCACGACTTTTCTGTGACCTGCTAACAAATTGAAAAAAAAAAGGTTCTAGAGTTTTCTACACGAACGTGCTAAAGAGACAGAGAGAGAGAGAGAGCATATAAATCCGTACTGAAAAATTATTAATCCACTAATATAATCCCTCGAAAACACTACTGTTTCTACACGTACATAATGGTTGTTAATAATCCAAATAACTGGCATTGGGTTGACAAGAACTGTCTTCCATGGTCTGTCGAATATTTCAAAGAACACTTGACTGGATTGGATGCCATGAATGCAGATGAATATGTCCAGATTGAAGAAGTTTCCTCAGTTGAAGGTGATGTTGATGTTTCACAACGTAAAGGTAAAGTGATTTCTTTATTTGACGTTAGAATTATCTTAACATATCATGGTTATAATGCCAAAGATGATAATATCAATGGATCAATCACTATTCCAGAATTGACTTATGATACTGAAGAAGACGAATTACAATTTGAAATTACTGTTTATAATGAAAACTCCCAAAATACTGGTATAAGTTTATTTATTAAAAAGCAAATAATTCCTCAATTAAAAAAGAAATTGATGAAATTTGGTAAAGATTTGATTGAAACTAACAGTAGAGATATTCAATTATCTCAAGATAAAGTCACTTCTACTTTCACCAAGGCCAATCAAACTGCTACTGCTACTTCTACTTCTACTGAACCCGTCAAGAAAGAAAAGCGACAACAGCCAGTTAAGAAAAAGGTTGAATCACCAGTTGAAAAGAAACCTGAACCGGTTAAAGCACCATCTCCACCATCACAAAAGGATTTGGTCTCCGATAAAATTTCCAGCCATAAGAAAGTTGTATATGCTGAGGGATCAACCATTATTCCAAAATACAACACTTCTACTTTACATTTAGAGCCATCATTCAACACCACAGCTGAACAGTTGTACAAAACATTCCTTGAAAGAGAAAGAATTTCTGCATGGACTAGAAGTTTCCCAGTAATTGAAGACTTCCCTCCTAAATTAGGTAGTGATTTCCAAATGTTTGGTGGTTCAGTTTCTGGTAAATTCCTTAGTCTAACTGAAAACAAAGAAATCAAAATGCTTTGGCGTCTTTCTGATTGGAAAGAAGGTCACTTTGCTGAAGTTGACTTGAACTTTGTTCAAGGTGCTGGTGAAACCAACATAATTATTAAAATGACGGGTATTCCAATTGGACAAGAAGAACGTGTCAAAGAAAACTTTGAAGAGCGTTACATTAGAGCTATCAAAATCACTTTTGGTTTTGGTGCAGTTTTATAGTTTATTAATAGAGATTGGATAGTATCACGTATATTGTTATATATAAATATATAAGTGGTGTCATCCAAATAACTGTTCAATGGTAATCCCTTTTTCTTTCATATCGTACTTCTTTCTGCCTACTAGATATAATTCACTCAGTACATCTTTACTAGCTCTAGGTTTAACCGCGTGAACTTGTGCAAACATCAACTTCAATCTTGCTTGAAACAGATCCAACTCTGATCCATTGAAAATTTTAACCACAAAATCCTTCCCTGGTTTTAATTGGTGAAAAGCTAAATGCAAAGCAGCGTTACATAAATAGATACTGCCGTAATGATCATTAACCGATGATCCAGTAGTATTAACCATCATATCAGACATAACAAGATCAATATGTTTATACTCGTCTTCTTCAAATGTGATTTTGTCTAATACATCACATCTTTTGAAAAACTCTAGAATTTTTGTTTGGGTTGATTTCTTAGTTACATCACCTTGAATATAATGGCATCCTCTAACGGGACTGGCAGGATTAATATCTACTCCCAAAATATTGTATGGTAAATTTTTGGATTCTAGTCGATTAACAGCAACTTGAGTCCATGCTCCTGGGGCAAATCCTAAATCTACTATATTTCTTGTTCCATTTTTGAATATATGTAGTTTATCATCGATTTCTTCGAGTTTGAAAGCAGCTCGGGATTTATAAAGACTGGTTTTTCTTTGACTGACAAAACTATCACCTTGGACTCGATTCACGTAATTTTTGAGACTCTTGTCGGATTTGAAACGTTTGAAGTGAATGGGAGCGGTTATATGATGTGGTAGTTTGAATAGTATCATTGATGGAGATGCTAATGATTTTAGTAATTGTTTGATTTTCTGTTCGCGATACAGTGTTTCTGTACTTTCAGTTCGTACCAAGTTCAAAGAAATTATTAATACTAGTGCGACAATTTAATCTATAGTAAGGGAGATTAATTGTTCATAGTAAATGGAGTCAAAATGTTCACACCAGCGGAAATAATACTTTCAAACTAGCTGCCCTTTTTTGTTCATACCATATATCATACATTTTCAGTATGAACAAATAGAGGTCATGTAATATGAACATTTTTTGCACACTAGTATCAAAAATATTGACCGCCTTAATATGAACTTTTATTTGCAAATAGTGCGAATAATTTTGACTCACTGATCTGAAAATTATGCTCAAACTAGCGCGAAATAAAACTGCAACGACTGTAATGGAGTGAAGTCGGGAAAAGCGACTCATACTAAAGTTCGCACAGTCCGTTAGTGAAGTTTTAATAACAGAAATCAGTATCCTGCTAGTAGATTGGTGAAACACCCAACCTTATGCAACAATACAATTGTTCTTTCTATTTTGCACATTTTCACAAACTTAAGTATAAGCATTTATATCTATTTCCTCGATTGACACTTCTTCTGGCATCGGTCGTGTCCACAATTTTCTTCGGACTGCATATAGTAACCAGTTCAGTCTCTTCACCACCAATATGTTATAGCTGATTCTTTAAATGACGAGTAGTGTAACACTCCTCTAGAGAAGTTTGCGGGAATTAAAAACTGCGATTGATCGAACCCGTACTCTTTGTGGCAGTTGTTTTGCTGAAAATTTTTTCTGAATTTATAGTATCGATCTGTCTGTAAGAATACGTAGGTTGATAGGCTACAAGGGCGTTTAGAAAATTTTCATGAATCTGTAATATGTTGGTTCCCATGAGATATGGCCAAATTCATGTTATAACATTCAACTAGATAATATCACAAGGCAATGGGAAAGTTGTAATAACATATTTTCACGTCTAAACGCCCGTAAATTATTTTGCTATTCCAGATAACTGAAGGTATGTCTTATAACTTGGATGGACTGCATTTACTATTAAATGACTTATTACAAAGACGGGAGACTGTTTTCTATAGCAGCTGTGCTTTCCCACTACTTAATAAAATTCTAGATCTGAATCAAATCTGTTGAATTCGACACTCGGTCTTCGTATCAAATATTCGTGTTTTATCAGATTTCACATGATATTTATCTCCGAGGACTTGGTCGCTATAAGAAAGTGTAAAAATATTTCCTACTGTTGAGAATAGCCAAATTTATATCATGTGACGACGTTTAAATGTAGGGCCATACCAGAGATCAATTATGATGTCATACAAAGTTTAATAAGTAGTTGAGAAGAACCAGTATAATTAGAAAAGGGTAGCAAGAAATTAATTAAGGAAAACTATAAAAGGAAGCTAGAAAGTGAATAGAAATCGAACTATAAAATCTATAAAAAGAAATTAATCAACAAATTTATAATTAGGTCTGGTAATATTAATCATTCACCATCCAGTGTAATACTGGATTTTCAACACCTATAATAAAGATCTAGTTTGATTCGGATTGTAAATAAAACCAAGAAAAAAGTGATTAGGTGATAGTATACTATTCGTATCAATATATTGTGAGCGATTAGACAACATCAATATGTTCAATATACACATGTCTTTCTTTGATACCCTTTTTGGATATTACTTGGAGAATATAGAATAAATACCATTTGCTATAGCTTAAACTAAAAATATAATAAATTTTAAAAATATATATTGAAACAATATCAAAACCGAAAATATAAAACTACTAGATCAAACAAGCAATTACAAAAACAGAAAAGCAAAATCAAGCAAAGGAATATAAGGTACAGATTATCTTTGAAACGAATCTGTACCTAAACAACAAGCCAATTATAAGACGAAAATAAAAATTATCCACAAGAAAAACAAATTATAAGTATGTAAGGATATCAATGGAATGAAATTAGTTGAAGAACAACTTCATACTTGACCGAAAAACCAAGTTAAAAAAAAAATATAGTGATTTAACTATTAATCATTCTTAGAAAATAGCAACCATAAGGATATAGACAATGCCAAACATTATCGAGCCAGTAGAATACTTCATAGCGCCGTTTTCCGCAGGAATAACGACAGAAGTTGGAGCTGGTGAAGATGAAGTAGATTGGGAATAAACGGTTGTAACCAACAGGGATGGTGCTTGGGTTGAACTGGTAGATGGGTTAATATCAGAAGAAGCACTAGCAGTAGAGCCTGCACCGCTACCATTACCATTACCATTACCGGCAACTGAACCAGAACCAGAACCAGAACCGGATTCACCAGAACTTGATCCAGAAGCATTGCCATTGTCAGAACCAGATCCAGAACCAGATCCAGATCCAGAACCAGATCCAGAACCAGAGCCAGATCCAGATCCAGAACCAGATTCACCAGATTCACCAGATTCACCAGATTCACCAGATTCACCAGATTCACCAGATTCACCAGATTCACCAGATTCACCAGATTCACCAGATTCACCAGATTCACCAGATCCAGATCCAGATCCATTACCAGAACCAGAACCAGAACTTGCGCCTGAACCATTACCGGATCCATTACCAGAACTTGAGCCAGATCCATTTCCTGATTCAGAACCATTACCTGAACCGTTACCAGATTCACCAGAGCCATTTCCTGATCCATTTCCTGATTCACCAGAACCGTTACCAGATCCATTACCAGATCCATTACCAGATCCATTACCAGATCCACTACCTGAACCATTACCAGAACCGTTTCCAGAGTCATTGCCTGATTCAGAACCATTACCGGAATCAGAACCGTTACCTGATTGACCAGAACCATTACCGGATTCAGAACCGTTACCTGATTGACCAGAACCAGAACCAGAACCAGAACCAGAACCAGAACCAGAACCAGAACCAGAACCAGAACCAGAACCAGAACCAGAACCAGAACCAGAACCAGAACCAGAACCAGAACCAGAACCAGAACCAGAACCAGATCCGCCAGAACCTGAACCACTGGCAGTCGGCTCAACTGTTGTAACACCACTAACAGATACTGAAGTAGGGACGACAGTATTTGAACCAGACAATAATGAGCTTTCTTCTTCTGGTGCAAAGGTAGTCAAAGTAGTCAAGGATGAGCCGGACTGACTGACAATACCAGAATCAGTTTCAACAGAACCGTCACTGTTGGTAGTAGTCCAGGTGGTGGTGTACTCAGTTTGAACACCAGACTCAGCAGATTCAGCAGAAGAAGTAGCTTCGTGTGGGAAGGTAGTCAAAGTAGTCAAGGATGAGCCGGACTGACTGACAATACCAGAATCAGTTTCAACAGAACCGTCACTGTTGGTAGTAGTCCAGGTGGTGGTGTACTCAGTTTGAACACCAGACTCAGCAGATTCAGCAGAAGAAGTAGCTTCGTGTGGGAAGGTAGTCAAAGTAGTCAAGGATGAGCCGGACTGACTGACAATACCAGAATCAGTTTCAACTGAACCGTCACTGTTGGTAGTAGTCCAGGTGGTGGTGTATTCAGTTTGAACACCAGACTCAGCAGATTCAGCAGAAGAAGTAGCTTCGTGTGGGAAGGTAGTCAAAGTAGTCAAGGATGAACCGGACTGACTGACAATACCAGAATCAGTTTCAACTGAACCGTCACTGTTGGTAGTAGTCCAGGTGGTGGTGTATTCAGTTTGAACACCAGAACTCAGCAGATTCAGCAGAAGAAAGTAGCTTCGTGTGAGAAAGGTAGTCAAAGTAGTCAAGGATGAGCCGGATTGACTGACAATACCAGAATCAGTTTCAACAGAACCATCACTGTTGGTAGTAGTCCAGGTGGTGGTGTATTCAGTTTGAACACCAGACTCAGCAGATTCAGCAGAAGAAGTAGCTTCGTGTGGGAAGGTAGTCAAAGTAGTCAAGGATGAGCCGGACTGACTGACAATACCAGAATCAGTTTCAACTGAACCGTCACTGTTGGTAGTAGTCCAGGTGGTGGTGTATTCAGTTTGAACACCAGACTCAGCAGATTCAGCAGAAGAAGTAGCTTCGTGTGGGAAGGTAGTCAAAGTAGTCAAGGATGAGCCGGATTGACTGACAATACCAGAATCAGTTTCAACAGAACCGTCACTGTTGGTAGTAGTCCAGGTGGTGGTGTATTCAGTTTGAACACCAGACTCAGCAGATTCAGCAGAAGAAGTAGCTTCGTGTGGGAAGGTAGTCAAAGTAGTCAAGGATGAGCCGGATTGACTGACAATACCAGAATCAGTTTCAACAGAACCGTCACTGTTGGTAGTAGTCCAGGTGGTGGTGTATTCAGTTTGAACACCAGACTCAGCAGATTCAGCAGAAGAAGTAGCTTCGTGTGGGAAGGTAGTCAAAGTAGTCAAGGATGAGCCGGATTGACTGACAATACCAGAATCAGTTTCAACAGAACCGTCACTGTTGGTAGTAGTCCAGGTGGTGGTGTATTCAGTTTGAACACCAGACTCAGCAGATTCAGCAGAAGAAGTAGCTTCGTGTGGGAAGGTAGTCAAAGTAGTCAAGGATGAGCCGGATTGACTGACAATACCAGAATCAGTTTCAACAGAACCGTCACTGTTGGTAGTAGTCCAGGTGGTGGTGTATTCAGTTTGAACACCAGACTCAGCAGATTCAGCAGAAGAAGTAGCTTCGTGTGGGAAGGTAGTCAAAGTAGTCAAGGATGAGCCGGATTGACTGACAATACCAGAATCAGTTTCAACAGAACCGTCACTGTTGGTAGTAGTCCAGGTGGTGGTGTATTCAGTTTGAACACCAGACTCAGCAGATTCAGCAGAAGAAGTAGCTTCGTGTGGGAAGGTAGTCAAAGTAGTCAAGGATGAGCCGGATTGACTGACAATACCAGAATCAGTTTCAACAGAACCGTCACTGTTGGTAGTAGTCCAGGTGGTGGTGTATTCAGTTTGAACACCAGACTCAGCAGATTCAGCAGAAGAAGTAGCTTCGTGTGGGAAGGTAGTCAAAGTAGTCAAGGATGAGCCGGATTGACTGACAATACCAGAATCAGTTTCAACAGAACCGTCACTGTTGGTAGTAGTCCAGGTGGTGGTGTATTCAGTTTGAACACCAGACTCAGCAGATTCAGCAGAAGAAGTAGCTTCGTGTGGGAAGGTAGTCAAAGTAGTCAAGGATGAGCCGGATTGACTGACAATACCAGAATCAGTTTCAACAGAACCGTCACTGTTGGTAGTAGTCCAGGTGGTGGTGTATTCAGTTTGAACACCAGACTCAGCAGATTCAGCAGAAGAAGTAGCTTCGTGTGGGAAGGTAGTCAAAGTAGTCAAGGATGAGCCGGATTGACTGACAATACCAGAATCAGTTTCAACAGAACCGTCACTGTTGGTAGTAGTCCAGGTGGTGGTGTATTCAGTTTGAACACCAGACTCAGCAGATTCAGCAGAAGAAGTAGCTTCGTGTGGGAAGGTAGTCAAAGTAGTCAAGGATGAGCCGGATTGACTGACAATACCAGAATCAGTTTCAACAGAACCGTCACTGTTGGTAGTAGTCCAGGTGGTGGTGTATTCAGTTTGAACACCAGACTCAGCAGATTCAGCAGAAGAAGTAGCTTCGTGTGGGAAGGTAGTCAAAGTAGTCAAGGATGAGCCGGATTGACTGACAATACCAGAATCAGTTTCAACAGAACCGTCACTGTTGGTAGTAGTCCAGGTGGTGGTGTATTCAGTTTGAACACCAGACTCAGCAGATTCAGCAGAAGAAGTAGCTTCGTGTGGGAAGGTAGTCAAAGTAGTCAAGGATGAGCCGGATTGACTGACAATACCAGAATCAGTTTCAACTGAACCGTCACTGTTGGTAGTAGTCCAGGTGGTGGTGTATTCAGTTTGAACACCGGATTCAGCAGAAGAAGTAGCTTCGTGTGGGAAGGTAGTCAAAGTAGTCAAGGATGAGCCGGATTGACTGACAATACCAGAATCAGTTTCAACAGAACCGTCACTGTTGGTAGTAGTCCAGGTGGTGGTGTATTCAGTTTGAACACCGGATTCAGCAGAAGAAGTAGCTTCGTGTGGGAAGGTAGTCAAAGTAGTCAAGGATGAGCCGGATTGACTGACAATACCAGAATCAGTTTCAACAGAACCGTCACTGTTGGTAGTAGTCCAGGTGGTGGTGTATTCAGTTTGAACACCGGATTCAGCAGAAGAAGTAGCTTCGTGTGGGAAGGTAGTCAAAGTAGTCAAGGATGAGCCGGATTGACTGACAATACCAGAATCAGTTTCAACTGAACCGTCACTGTTGGTAGTAGTCCAGGTGGTGGTGTATTCAGTTTGAATACCAGATTCGGAAGACTCAGCAGAGGAAGTAGCTTCACTGGAAGAAGTAGCTTTACTGGTAGAAGTAGCTTCGCTAGATGAGGTGGCTTCACTGGAGGAAGTAGCTTCACTAGATGATGTAGCTTCACTAGATGAGGTGGCTACACTAGATGAGGTGGCTACACTAGATGAGGTGGCTTCACTGGAGGAAGTAGCTTCACTAGATGATGTAGCTTCACTGGAGGAAGTAGCTTCACTAGATGAGGTAGCTTCACTGGAGGAAGTAGCTTCACTAGATGAGGTAGCTTCACTGGAGGAAGTAGCTTCACTGGAGGAAGTAGCCTCACTGGAGGAAGTAGCTTCACTGGAAGAAGTAGATTCTTCGGTTGAGGACACGACTTCAGAACTACTTGTAGACGCGGTTGGGAAAATTGAAGTGGTCGTGTACCAGGAACCATTTGTATCGGTGGTAATGTCAACAACACCTGTCTCTGTCAATTCAGATCCATCTGAAGCAGTAGTAGTGATTGTTGTTGTGTACTCTGTTGGTTCAGTACCTGGAGCATCTGGAAGTTGTTTACATTCAATTTGACATGAAGATGGTAAAGATTGATCTGGAACTGGGCCGTTATATTGAAGACTACCAAGCAATGTTGAAGGTAATCCAGCACCTGAATCTGTAACGATCTTAAAGAGATCTGAATCGTAGCCTTTACCAATGTTAAATCTTTGTGTCAATAAAAGGTTTCTTAAAGTCAAAATACCAGTAGATTCATCATAACTGTAGGCAGGGTAGTATGGAAGTAGATTACCAAGAAGTGGTAATGTGACACCAATTTTGTTTCCGTTACCAAAACCATAAACATTGAATGTTTGAGGAGTTGAAAGGGCTTCTGCAATAATAGATGATTGGCTGTCCTTAAGATAAAGGTTTTGATTGGTGTCAACTGATAAAAGTGAGTTTGAAATGTAGATGGTTGAGTTTTCATCAGCAGTGATACATCCACTACCTTTAATAGCTGTTGTTTGTCTGTACACAGATTCAAAAAGACAAATATTACCGTTGTTGGTGATACTTCCAAGGGCAGTACCAAGCAAAACATTTCCTGAGTTTCTTTGGTTCTGGTAGAACACCATCAAGTTTTCATTATCCCAAGATGCAGCAGTGATAGACATAACACTTGGTAATATTCCAGAAGCACCCATGTACATTTCACCAGTATTCTTGAAAGACAAACCAACCAAGTTGAAAGTAGAACTAGTCAAAGAAGCAACAGAGTTAAAAGCAATAATACCGTCATTCTCAATACTTTCAAGTAGGGAAGTTAAAAGCACTTGGAGGGAAAGAATGGGAGATGTCAGACTGATATAAAATCCAGCACCAGATTCAACTTTGAGATTACCAACAATTGTAGAGATAGCATTATTAATGATAGACCACGAGGCAGGGGCGTGAATTGTAATGTCTCCAATACTAAGATCAATTACACCACGGTCGATTCTGTCCAGTGTAATATCAAGAGCTAATGCAGATGATAACAATAACCAAGCAGTTATCAAGATCCTTTTGAAAGGTAACAACATGTTTCTTGTTAGTTTAATGTAAAAAGAAAAAGTTGATACTGTTATTGGAATAGCTAAAACAATAGAATAATTTGAAAAAGGTGATACGGGTAGCCTTTTATTTATAGATTTTCAAAGTTATATCAATAGTGGGTGGAAAATTATTACTTCAACAAAAATCAAGTAGGATAAACAAAAAGTGTACCAAACAAAATCCAGTTGCAAAAGGAATAATGGTAGACATTACACAAAAAGATCCAATTGGGACATGAGTGAGACAGTAAGAAAACTTTGAACCGAATATGGAAGTTATTCCAAAGCTGCAGTCATATGAGTAACAAAATAAAAATTTATGGATTGTAAGTTTAGTTGAATTTTAGTAACTCTAATTGTGTCCATTGTTAATTCAAAATATGTGTTCGGTATCTGCAAGTACTATATAATAATGAAATTGCTGTAGGCATTCTAAACCTTAAATAACAGATATTTAATCTTCTTAGTGAAGAAGCCTAAACTGAATAGAGCGTGAAAGGGTTCTATGGAATACAAAAAATTCGGTAATCCGGTTCTTTAGTTCTATACATTATTTGTATTTTAACTATACGCTAATAAACTATTGAAAAAGAAGAAAAAAAGTTAACTCACTGCAATTGAAGAACCTTGAAAGCTAACTAACAATATAATTTAGACAGAATGAAACTTTATTGGTAAGTAGAATATTGTGAATGACGAACAGAAAACTAAAATGGCATTGGTCAAATAAAATCCAAACACGAACAGCAATTTCATTTCTTACAAGCACAATTTCCACGTATTTACATACATTGTAATTTTACCCATGGATAATGGATACTTGATCAAAGTGGTTTTGTAAAATTGCAATTGCTTTTTTCTGTTGTTTTTGAATTCAAAATGCAACCACGGTATACAGTCGCTTGCAAAAAGTTTGGAGATTTTTTTTCAAAATCGAAAAGTAGTGTACTGGATAATAGATGAACGAATGAAATTAGTAAAATAGATCGTGTGTAACACAATTCCGAGATGGACCGAGAAAATTTTTACTTCATCCGAACAATTTTATAGATTGTTCACAGAGAAATACATAATTGTAAGTACTATCGATACACTCTAGAATGATGTCTATATAAGAGATATGTAGTTTATATCTTGTATATTATTGACAGTTGATTCTTTACAAAACGGTACGTGAAAAACAGGAGAGAAAAGAGTTTTTGTTCTCCGTTTTTGTGGCGTTTTTCGATTTTGAAAAAAAATCTCCAAACTTTTTGCAAGCGACTGTATATAGATTTCCTCACTTGAGATTGGCAATCTATTGTTGCGAAAGAGAAAAATAAAATAAAGAAAATAAATGCAAAACACAATGGAAACATGAAAAACGAAAATTAGCTCAACAATGATAAACATTTCAATGGATTTCTTTTCTGTTTCTAAACCCTCCAATTTTTGAGGTTAATAAATGGAAAAGAATTACAAGAATGCCTTACTCTTGAAGAACAATGATACTTTTAGCACTTCTGTATTATCTCCTAGAAGCAGTGGCTTGGTTCCAGAGCTATGCTGATTGATCAAAACCAGAAGAAGACTTTCTTAATGCCGGTGATCCTAAAACTCCCGAAGGAACAATAAACTAGTAAAATGGAAATGAAGTCAGAATTCCAAAACAATTTGTAAGTAATAATTCATGTTCACGTCACTTTCTTGTGAGTGGTCAAAAAAAGTGGCGCTTTATCCATTCCTATTCGTAAGCTTTCCATATATTGTCTCATCAAATGTCTTCCATTGTTGAAACAAGAACGAGAAACAGTCCTAACATATCAAATTTTGGTTTACCTAATAATATTTGCATTGTTAATAGATTCTTGATATTATAAAAATTTACCATTATGTAAGTAAATAGCTTGGAAAAAAAAAGCCATGCAAAATGTGCTATCACGTAATAAAAGTTGAATTCAAATTGATATGAAATGTACTGCAAAATACGGAGATGTGATATGTTTAAACTGAATAAGTTTGCCTAAAATATACATATCTAAACTTGTTGGTTTTTCTAATGAAAACAAAAAAAGACGAAAGTTTACCGTAATAGGGTCGATGGCTTTCTTGTCGGTATGAAATACTTGAATGTGAAAACAAAATTAATCACAAAGTGAATTTTATTTACATAAAGACAATGTAAAAAGGTTAGATGTAGTCATGCAAGATTTCTTAGCTCTTCGAGTACAATATTCACACAGTGATATTATGTTTTGGTAACTGTCATGTATCTGCCCAACATTTTGTTTGCTACTGATTACTGTGAAAGCAGAGCTAAACTGCCTGCTTGGTTTCTTTTTATTTTCTACTGGCATGGTTATGAGTGTTAATTTAGTATTTGGAAACAGTATTGTGCTAATTCTAAGGCGTTCATTGATTTTTAAATTTTCTAGAGCTAATTGTTAGGAATGGAGACAATCTTGTGAATACCTATTACATTTGTGGTCAATAAAAAGTTGGTTTTATGTTCAGTTACAGTAATATCTATATACCTACTTGAACTATCTATTTTTAATAATATTAACAAACTAGTTATTAGGGGTGTTTTTCTTTTGGGCTTTCATCAAGTGGTTTTAACAGTTCTGGAAAAGCATTATTGTTTTGCTTAATAATAAAAACGGAACATGTGACTTATCGCAAATCTTTGAGACTATTGAGCACTAATTCAGTTGACGGTGTTCAATAATGTGAACAACAAAGAGAATAAGTTCTAGTTGTTATTTTTTATTTTTTACTTTTTTTTTGGGGGGGAAATGCAAAGCAAGTAGAACTGTAGTTGCATTTGGGTAATATTCGCAATTTTACATACATGCTAATTACGTCTTCTGTGTATATAAAATTCTTGGAAATGCATAATGATCTTATAAAGAACGATTGTCACACATTTGTTTAACAATAGCAATACAATATTTTTGCTATTTACTTTTGAAATTATTCTCAGACACTGTTTGATAAATATAAAGCAACACCACTAAACTTTCATTCGTTCATTGTTATCTCTTTTTGTAATATAAGAGGATTTCAATAGTACACGACATTATAGATCTGCAGAATTAGGGTGCTTTGCATGGTGCTGCCTATATGCGTGAGATTGTTTGTGGACGATGACGTGAACCAGTCATCATGTTTTGTTTACTCGTAAACTTCCACGCTTTTATTTAACAAAACCCGTTCTCCATTAATACGGGTATCTGGAGAGCTTATATTTCCATCTCACCTCTGGTAAGTATTCAATCATTGAAGTACACAGCAGAAAATCTTTAGTAATGTTGTATATATTTTAAAACTACGCAATGTATGTACTAACAATTACAATTAATTCGTGCAGAGTGCTTAAATTAAGATCACTAGAGTAAACATATGCCTTATTTTTACATAATAAGAAAGTTTTTGACGGATAGCATCCAGCAATCCACAAACGCCTTAATATGATTAATACAAGAGTAGAAAAAATGGTGAACATTTGCACGACCTCGACTAAGTAAAAGTACGTTTTTGTTTGGATTATCTTTTGCTTTGGAACGGGGAGGAACGATGAAATATTCAGCATAGTTTGGCTTAGCTTAGTCTAAAGCTCCTAAAGTTGTTACTCAAATTTCTCCTTTGAAAAATTACCCCTCTATTATCTTTCTAGTGTTAACGGGCGGGGTTATTTCTAATGAACAACTTACATTCAAGAGGGTTCGTAATTATATTGAAAAGCTAAAGTGTGTTATTGTATTGACACCTTCTGGATGGTAGAAATAAGCAAATATATAGGTATATATCAGTGGAATCCTTCTGAACTGTTATGTAACGAATAATTTCCTTATACAATACAAAATGTTAAGAACTTTGTTATTCAAAGTTTAAACAAAATCTAAAGGTTTTGAACCCTAACTTTAATTTAGAACTACTAATTTATGGGTTGTTTTTTTTTACTTTTAAACTTGAAATGTTATTTCCGGGGGGCTTTTACAAAACAACAGTATTAAAATCGAACCATTAGTGGTATTACCTAATGTTTTTTTTTTCAGTTTATTCCGATACATACAGTAAAAGTGAACGATTACTTACTTACTTTAACCAAGTAAACGGAAAGCTTCCAAATCGCAATTTCCACAAACAAAAATTACTCAAAAGTGGAAATATCATGATCAACAAGGTGACATTGTTCTTCAAATTCGATAATTCTATTATATAAAAATTTTTACACAATAGTTTACTTCAAGAACAATGGACCCCAAACTCCTCTGGTTTTTCCTAAAAGGGTTTTCAAGCCATCATCCTTTATTTATTTTTTGTCAGTGCACTATGTAGCACAGAAGGAAAGTTAAAAATAAAAATTCTATGGCTGCCAATACAATGATGATACTTCACACAGGCTTCAGTGAAAGTGAAGCATTTTTAGGAAATTGTGTTATTAATTTTAAGTTAGTATGACAATATAGATAAATTTATGCCTATTGTATTAATATGTAATTATTTTATTCGTATTCTGGAAATCATTTAGAGTTATAAAAGATACCATCAACAGGGAACAATGACTATGCACTAAGCCTTTCTGAAAAGTTACGAACAAAAAAAGCAAATGCGATTACGAAAGATGATTGCAAGTCCCGCGGAAATAAACCATAATCATTTCATTGAAAAAAACAATGGCACTTTGTATTCTCGACAAAATTGAGTGGCTCATCATCATCCAAAAATTAAAATAATGAAAAATCACCAGAAATTTTAGTTATTAAATTGTTAAATATGTGAATTACAATTGTCGTCTTCGTCATAAGACAAGGCGTCTATAGTCTTTCATTCATTATTGTCTCTTACAAAACCGCCGACAAGAACATTGAAAAAAGAAAAAGAAATAAAAGTAAACTAAACTTATGGCATTGTTTTGAACACTAGTTTTGGTAAAGCGTGGTATTGAGTTCATTTATTGTTTGTTCTTTCCTTTCTTATTGTTATTTATGCGGTAGCTATTTTTGTGCCCTACTAACGTAACACCATTAACCACCAAATTCATCACTTCTTTAAGATGTTTTATGTACCCAGAAATAAATCAACTAGGGGCAAATACAAATGGAAATTCGAATTACTTCAATGACAGCAGTGGACAAAAATTGTTATGTAAATCGGCTTTAATCACCAAGTTCACTTTATAATTGGCTCATCAAGTTCGGTTCTAATATCTAATGCATTCAACAGAACAACCACCCTAATACAATAATAACAAACCCTTTTTTAAAAAAATAAAATCTTCTTTGAACATGTATGTGGAATAATGGAATAATCCCAAGAACTATAAAAAAAAATTTCGTAGAGTAGATGCTTTTTGTGTACCAAATTTATAAATCTACTTGCATATGGTGTTGGACACGACTCTGCTGCTCGCATGTGAGAAAAAAAAAAAAAATATTTGATTAGATGTGTTAGAGTATAGAGGAACTTAACAATAAAAAATTAGAAGTATTGTATACAGTTTGATACGAGGTAAATACTGTAAACCTATATAGAGTTCATTCTAAACTGGACAAAGACCTATAGAAATTTTAAACACATTAGTTATTGTTAAGTGTTTCTAGAAAAATTCAAAGTGCAAGAAGAAATTTTCGTGAGAAAATTACTATGACTCGTGGAACTGTCTATTTATTACATACTTTTAGCGTCAATTCGCCTTACCCATAGTCTTTATAGTTCCATGTTGATTGTATGTTGTGTCTGTTTTACCTTCATTATTAACGTGAGCAATTGGAGATAATGTTCAAAGTCCTCAAAAGTGTGAAATTTCCTAGGAGAAATTAGATATTTATATTTTACAATATGCATATTCTTTTCATTAAATTTGTAGTAATTTTGCAATAATTTTTGAACAAAATTTGCTCAAAGCGATAATCCTAACTCTTCTACAGCTAGTTTGCAAATAAACACAAAGACTTTACAAAACATCTAATAAACCAACATTTAATGTTATTAAAGAGGTGCTCCAATTGTTGAGGAAATAATTATATTGTATTTTTGTAAGTGAGAAAATGAATTTTCTCTAACCTGGGTCGAAATATTTGATTTGGCGTGAGTAAAGTTAGTGCTTTGTGTAAGAAACACTTGCATAAATAATTTACGCTGTGCATATTCTAGGTTATCCCAGGTCGTGCTTCTTATAATATTATTTTTAAATGATACAATATTGTCACAATGCATAAATGTGAAAATACTGCAGATCTGTCATTTGCAGTGTTAAATTAGAAAGATCACAGTGATCTATAGATATCGTTATACTTTCATTTTGGGCAATTCAAACCAAGACGCGAACTTTAGTGTCAAATTCTCGTCAGACAAATTTTAAACATAAATTCCAACTTTCGGTCTAAATTGCGGGAATTGTTGTAGCCGGTGTTCCATTCCAACAAAGTTCACGTAGTTGATTTATAGTCTCACGTATATTCTCAACCAATAAAATTTACAACCTTTGAAGAATTAAGACATCATTTAGATTTAAGAATGGGCAACTATGTATTTGATATCCTTTGTGATTTTTTATGATACCATCATTTCATTTATGTTTCATCTTACAGTCAACAAAAATAAAATGAATGGAAACTAAACACACAATAATTGTGGGAAGATAATTTGTGTGATAAAACTGATGGTCTAATTTTACAAAGCTATTCGATTTTTTGATTAAGCCTCGATATTCGCAATACCCAATTTTATGCATGTAACACCGTAACCATTAATTTCAATGGAATCGGGGTTTTATTTATTGAATTCTCAATGCAAGTTTTAGATCATTTTTTTGGAAAATATTATTACCGAAGCATATAATTAATAATCATATGAAACGAGTCTCTATAGAGATAAGAAAAATCAAATCCCATAGTTAAGTCAAAATATTGAAGATTTTTGTGAAAAATCGTGCGTATTCTCTTCAAAATCGGCATTTTTTAACTTTAAATTCACCAATGATATTGACATTCTAAGACTACATTTCCCGCTCTTTCAAATGGTGTCAAAAGAACCAAAAAATTGTATGGTCATTGAAAAGTTATGCAATTTTTTACATAGTAATCATGTTTTGTGCATCACTTTATGAATGTTTTTTCATAATAAATTTTCCTGTCCTTAAAAAATCTCTTCTTGGTCCACGTTCAAATGCAAGAAAATAAAACAAAATAATTTAATAATGAAAAAAAAAAAAAAACTAGCAAGCAGTGTACTAACCAATAAAGCAAAGTGAACTTTTATTAAAAATAGTTACAATACCTTTTCTGGCCTTTGTTATACGGGTCTTGTTTAGATTGTGAGAAATAATCGTATAAAGGTAGTAATCTACTTAAAGTGATTAAAAGGAAAATAAATTGATAATTGATTAACCATAAACATATCTGTAGAAACTCTACAGAGGAGAATATTACACCTATTATTATAGAGATATCAAATCAAGGGATAGAATATAACAAATGACTATAATATTATCTGAGAACGTTTCGTGCACAAAAGAGGGGAAAACCTCAAATGTTAGATTTTTTTTGCGAATATGCAGAAATTTGATCAACAAATATATAACAAATTTAGGCGTCATGATAATCTTCAGGTTCAAACAACCAACAGAGCAGCACAATAGCTAGCAACGAACTTACACAAGAATTGTATTTGTACACAATGGCATTTACTATTTTGTTGGCTATTCTTAGAATGGTACATAAAAAACTAAAGTGTTTGTTCTTGTAAGTAATCGAAAAGTACAATTACAGTCGCTTGCAAAAAGTCTGGAGATTTTTTTTTCCTTTTGAAAAGTAGTGTACTGGATAATACACGAGAAATTCAAATAAATAAATATATTCGTGTAGAACACAATTCCGATAGGAACCGAGAAAAATTTCACTACATCCGAATACTTTAGTAGATTGTTCACAGAAAAATACATAATAGTAAGTACCAACTATAGAGTCTCTACTGAAGTCTATATAAGTGATATATATTCAATAGCTTGTATATTAAAGGCAGTTAATTCTTTGTAAAACGGTACGTGAAAAACAGGAGAGAAATTTTTTTTTGTCCTCCGTTTTTGTGGCGTTTTTCAAAAGGAAAAAAAAATCTCCAGACTTTTTGCAAGCGACTGTACCAATTTAAACCCGAACATTATCCTAAAAAAAGCTATAATATATTATACCAATCCTCAATAATTTAGATTATCCACACATATAACAATTTAGCAAGATAATATTGAAAATAATTGTACAATGTGGCGTAGTTCTTTATATTATAAAGCATATTAAACTCAACATGAAACGATAGTATACAATTCCAAAGAGCCAGGCATTTACGAACTCAATTTTGGATTAAACAAACTATAATATCACTTCCTTCTATTCATATACCTGTTGGAAGATTCTACTATCGAGACTTTTCTGAGTCTTGATATATGGAACTATCCACTAAATCACTTTTTCTATCCGTACTGGAATGTCGCCTTGATTATTAGAAGGTTCAAAAGTCATAAATGTCTTGAATTATGTATTCCAATGTAAGGTATTATAATATTATTTACTTTTAGAAATTCACAAATTGAGCATAATTTTATTGAAAGTTTCGCTAATTATAAAATTAGAATAGTATTAACACATTATTCAAAAGTATTCTGAATCCCTCAAAATTTTGAAGTATATATTATTAATGGATTTGTGAAACTTTTCAATTATAGTGGATAGCAAGTTGTGACCAACAAATAGCAATAGTAAAGGCTAGAATCAAGTAGAGATACATGGGATTCAAATGAATTCACTTTTTTGTAGCACAAAATTTTGTAATGAATAGTACAAACAATAAAAGCAAAGACAGTGGTATATAATATGAACTAATATCCGAAATCTTTACACCATCAGACATTTGTAAGCACGGAAGCAATTGGTGTTAAATCTTTAATATTCTGAACAATATACATCTCTACTTCCATTGTTAATTATAAGCTTACAATTTAATTAACCAATTAATACACACGAAGTTAAGACTCTTCCCTATGTAGATTTCTCTAACCATTTACGAATTTTGGATATATTGCATTGTACAATTATTCAGATCGCAGTATGAAGAAACTAAACAGTATTAACAGTAAAGGATACATACTTATGTATGATGATAATTAATAGGAGATATCTGCAACTGATACTATTGCTCAATTACAAAAATTTATACTGAATGACCAAATTGAAAAAATATTCCCATCCAAAGTTAATGCATTTACGCTTGATCCTTTAGTATTTGCTTTCTAAATAATATTTTATTTACTAAACACAAACCTATTATACAGTTAGATTTAACGGATACATTTTTAATCAATAAAATCCCAAGCATAATAATGTGAATTAACAATACTTAAAAAATGATAAAAATGACTCCTAAAATTTTGATACTAAAAGTTACAAAGGACTAAAAAAAGAAACTATAAGAATAACAAAAAGAAATTCCAGTACTTAAATGCAAGTATTACTCTGTATAATCTGGTGGCTTCTCAAAAGATGCTTGAGGCGATGACCCATAATGGAGCAAAATGAATTGTTTCTGATGAAGTAACTACCATGTTGCATGCACCATCATATGCAGAAATAATTGAAGTACTGGGCATTTGATTACTGGACTGTTTAATAAAATTAGTTGGTTTCTAACTAGATACAATACCATATTTAGATCCAGGATGTGATATATGGTTAATCTCAGTGATACTGTCTTTTGTATAATTAATCCAACCAGTGGAATATGATACATTTGCTGAACTACTCCTCCTTGCGTTAACGTTAGAGTTATTCAAAATATTTCCTCACCCGTTTTTGGTGCATTCTCAAAGGCTGAAATTACTGCCAGTGTGAAAATTACTACCAGTATTAGAGTTATCACTAACGTAACTAGGTTTTGAAAGATTTGTAAGTGGGCAGAATATGTGGATGTAGTACTCAAAGAAATGAAATTAAAAGCAACTACGAAATCAGATCTTGAACGTCTATTGTTAGACGTATTTATGGATATCCGACTTGAGTTTGTTCCAATATCGACATTAGACATACTGACCTTCGTAGCTCCCTCACGAGTAACGCAGAATATTCAAAGCGATTACGATGGTACAATATTATCGGGTGATGCAACTTTAATTCCAATATAACGACTTGTCATAAATTCACTTGGTACCAAAACTTAAATATAAATACTTGATTGTGACGATTAAACAGTTTAAGAACGACTAACAAATGCAAGTGACGTAGTGGTCTCCTTTATTTATTGAATATCTTCATGAATATGGAAGGATGAATACTTAGTTGATCCACTAAGCTGTCTCGAATCAATATTTATGAAAAAGACTTATATTGGTCCATCCAATTCAACTGTTAAAGAAGAAAATAACGGGGGCGTTTTTCCAATCTCATAATTAGCAGATAGTATGAGCCATTGAACTTAATGAATTTGTCAAATAATCAGATAACGTGCCATATGAGTTAGTTGGATTGAGACATTAAAATTGTGGATAAGACTGCAAAATGCCAGAATGAATAGTTGATAGGAATACAAAAAACAATTATTGACAATTGACTTGATAATTTATTGGAAAATTTAGAAAAGAACTTACAAGTGGCGCCAGTCGATTGTCCCAAAACTTGGCTAATTTGCAGACTCAACAACAGAAACAAAATATGGAAAACAAGCAAATTTGAGGAAAGGATTTTTCTCTAATGAAATGATCAGTTACAACTTGTTGGTGGTGAACAAATAAAACCAATTGCTATATGGAGGCTACTCACACTAGTGGCCTTGGACGGTGCCCTAGGATATTTTATTTGAGGAACTACATAGAAATTCTTATATTTGAGTTCATACAAATGGGCAAAATAGTGAGAGAGATTGTACTGTGGGATGAAATCACCTGTTTCAGTAGTCAAATAGCAGTACATTAATTCAAGCATTCATTAGTTTTTGTTGTTAAAGGCATTTATTACGGACTATGTGAACTTTAGTTGGTTCCGCTTTCCCCGACTTCATACCGTTATCGCAGGCTGTCATGCAGCTAACTAATTTAAATGGACATTAGTATAGCAGTTCAATTAAATAATATTAAGATACACCTTCTAGTCATATACTTCAAAGTCCTTAATCCTTTGTACTCAGTTCAAATGATTATAGTCAGCCGGGGTTTCCTTTGGGGTATGATAGTACCAGTCAGGAACCCTGTAGATCGTCTCTTCTTGTTGTTCGTTCTAGTATCTACATTAAGCCTAAATAATATATAATTCTATATAATATCCTGTCACATAATAATCCTTAAATGTATCCATAAGTGTGCTAAATTGGTTATATGGTCGTGTGCTTGTTTCAATCTCACTTATGGGTTACTATTCTCAGTGAGGTGAATCGGTGGTGTTCATCCGTGGCACTTTTCCCATATTAGATGGATACGTGCAGGTCACACCGATGGCGCACTTACTTCGATTGCTCAGTATTCCTCTTAATACTGGGGAAGTGTGCAACACAGGCAGAACAGTGAAATACATTTCTAATAGGACTTGTACTTGGTATTGTGTAACTTAGCAACAAGTCAATATTACACACACAAGTAAATAGAAATAGGAACATGTAATGTATTCATATCCTATTAAGTCCAAATTTATGATGCTTCTCACTAGAATGATTTGACCGTTAACTATGTAGTTATCAGCTAAGACCTGATCTGTGTATCATTTTTCACTTACCAGAGTGTTTAGCCGTAACGAAACTAATACCACACAAGTGTTGATTCAAAGGAATTTTTTGTAACTATCATCCTCCTCGAGGCGGTTTTACCAACAATAGAGCATTTGTTGCAATAATAACAAGAATGAAAAAAATTACCACAAATCTCAATATAAACACACATACACACACACCATGTTCCAAAAATAATCCACATTATAGACACTTTTCCTAGAAACCAAACAAAATAAAAGGCAGGGTTGTTCTCCCTACCATCAGAGATTTTTCTCCTTTAGAGTTGTTCATCAACACATTCGCTTTAGCTCATAGACAATGAAATTCTCCACTGCTACTCCTTTCGCTATTTTGTTTGCAGCCACTGTTTCTGCTGGTTTGGGTGATACCCTCACCACAAACCAAAAAACAATTGTTACTATCACTGATACCGATTGTGAAACCAAGGGTACTGATTGTCCAAAACATAAAACCAAGCCAACTTCTACTCCTGCAACTACTCCTGCAACTACTCCTGCAACTACTCCTGCAACTACTCCTGCAACTACTCCTGCAACTACTCCAGTTACTACTCCAGTTACTACTCCAGTTACTACTCCAGTTACTACTCCAGTTACTACTCCTGCTACCACAATCACGGATGAAATTATTTCAATTCCCCATGTCAGTCAAGAAACTGACGAAGGTCCAGGTTTCACCATCTTGCCATTAGGTGGTGGTAATGGTAACTCCTCCATTGCAACTGGTAGAACTCCTCCAGTTGTCACTTTTGTCGGTGCTGGCTCTTCCAATAAGAATGTTCATACTGGTGCATTTGCTTTAGCTGTTGGTGGTGCTATTGCTTTGTTGATGTAAGTACCTACTGTGTCTTAATCAACCATAGTACCTTATTATCATATTCTTCGGATTTTTATTTTACTTTTTTTTTAATTTATAGAGATTCAATATATGCATATTTTCCGATTAGATATATATTCTTATAAAGTTGATCTCTTTTTGTAATTGAGAGTCACTGTGCACTTTCGATGCTCACATTATGTCTAGTTATAGTATTAGTAAGCCGCGTTACAAACGCGGAACTAATAACTGTGGGTATAATCAAACTTCATGGGGATTCAAATATTACTCAAGAAGAAAACAACAAACTTTCACCACTCAGTAAGTAAATGACCAGTTTGCCGAGTTATTTATCATCTATTACAATTAAGTAATCTATAATGAAATACTGATTGTCTTAGAATTTACTGAGAATTTAGGATTATCTCGCATCGCATATCCTAATCGGGTAACGATTTCCACATCGCCCACGACTTTGGAAGGGAAAAATAAAAATTCCAATCAAAAAGATGACGGCCATAGAACGACAAGCAAACAACTCGAAAAAAAAAAAAATAATATAAAGTCTCTCTCCTTTTCCTTGATTAGATTAATTAACCAATTGATTTGTTTCTAGAGTTATTCAATTAATTCATATTTATAATTTATCAATCATGTCTGAATCAACTGTTGGAAAAGTATGTGAACTTGAAAAGACTTCCAAATTCAGAATGAAACTTCAATTTTGATCTGGGAATTATCTATCGTATTTATACTACATCTATGAAAAATTCACCTTAGTAGTTATCAGAAATTCGTAATTGAAATTTGAAAAAAAGAAAAACTATATACTAACATCTGACTTTTTTTTTTCACTAGCCAATTACATGTAAAGCTGCTGTTGCCTGGGAAGCAGGTAAACCATTGACTATTGAAGAAGTCATTGTTGCCCCACCAAAGGCTCATGAAGTCCGTATCAAAATTTTATACACTGGTGTTTGTCACACTGATGCCTATACCTTAAGTGGTGTTGATCCAGAAGGTGCCTTCCCAGTTATTTTGGGACATGAAGGTGCTGGTATTGTTGAAAGTGTTGGTGAAGGTGTCACCACTGTTAAGCCAGGTGATCATGTCATTGCTTTGTATACTCCAGAATGTGGGGAATGTAAATTCTGTAAATCTGGTAAAACCAACTTGTGTGGTAAGATTAGAGCTACCCAAGGTAAAGGTGTTATGCCAGATGGTACTCCAAGATTTATTTGTAAAGGTAAAGAATTGATTCATTTCATGGGTTGTTCCACTTTCTCCCAATATACTGTTGTTACTGATATCTCTGTTGTTGCTATTAACGATAAAGCTGAACTTGATAAAGCTTGTTTGTTGGGTTGTGGTATTACTACTGGTTATGGTGCTGCTACCATCACTGCCAATGTTCAAAAAGGTGATAATGTTGCTGTTTTCGGTGGTGGTTGTGTTGGTTTATCTGTCCTTCAAGGTTGTAAAGAAAGAGAAGCTGCTCAAATCATCTTGGTTGATGTTAACAACAAGAAGAAAGAATGGGGTGAAAAATTCGGTGCCACTGCTTTTGTCAATCCATTGGAATTACCAGAAGGTGTTACCATTGTTGATAAATTGATTGAAATGACCGATGGTGGTTGTGATTTCACTTTCGATTGTACTGGTAATGTCGATGTTATGAGAAATGCTTTGGAAGCCTGTCATAAAGGTTGGGGTACTTCTGTTATCATTGGTGTTGCAGCTGCTGGTAAAGAAATTTCTACTAGACCATTCCAATTGGTCACTGGTAGAGTCTGGAAAGGTGCTGCTTTTGGTGGTGTTAAAGGTAGATCTCAATTACCAGGAATTGTTGAAGACTACATGGATGGTAAATTAAAAGTTGAAGAATTCATTACTCACAGAAAACCATTGGAAGAAATCAATGAAGCTTTTGAAGATATGCATGCTGGTGATTGTATCAGAGCTGTTGTCAATTTATGGTGACTAGAACGTGAATCGCCAAAGCTTTGATCTCCTTGCAAGGAGAACTACAAATATATACATAGTTTTTTAACGTTTATTGTCTATAACAAGAGAACAACTATTCTTCTTCTTCGTCATCACTTTGTAAATCGGCGGCTGAAGGTATATCTACATCTTCATCATCATCGTCGTCCTCGTCTTCATCCTCGACGTCTTCATCGTCCTCACTTTCTTCATAATCATCAACACCATCCATGATTTCATCTTCATCTTCACTAATAACACCAATATATTGAGCGTCATCTAATTCTTCAATATATTCAACATCACTTGGTTCATAAACTTCTTCATCTTCTTCAACCAATTCTTGATCATATATTTCATTTTTCAATGTAGTATTATCATTAGTCAAATTTAATCTTCCTTGTAATTCCAATAATCTTGGCAATGATTCAGCTTTTTTATTCAATACAGAATATAAAGTAGCCAATTTAACATTCAAATTAGGTAATGAAGCAATTACTGGACCATGAATAACTAAAATCCATTTTAACCAAAATGCAAAAGTTTCAAATCTTGTTGGTTGACGTTGTAATTTATCACTTAATTTATCCAAAAATAATACAGCAGTATATGGATCTAATCTATTGATGGTGTTTTGAATAGTTACAGTATCACGATTTTGTAAAACTGTTTCCAATAATGAAGTATCGTTATTTTGTAATGATTGAGTTAAGATAATAGATAATGAAACACCCGATCTAGCTTCTTCTAATTTCTTTCTTCTTGATTTAACTGGAGTTTTAGATGTATCAACAGATAATCTATCTAATTTTTCAGCAAGTGATTCTTCTTGATCTTCATCTTCTTCATCAATGTGACGAATATTTGAACCATCACTGATGATAGTATGACCTTCACTATAAAGTTTTGGTGCTGCTACATCATGACCATTTATAGTAGTATGTTGTGTAACTCTTAAATCAGGTTTAGATTTGGTTATTATTTTAGTTGAATCAAGTAAGAATTGATTACCAGTTTCATCAATCCATTTAAGGGAATCAAAGAAAGGAACAGTTGAATTTTCCAACCATGTGAAAAGAATAGCATCTCCTAATGTTGAAATTGCATTGATGTACAAATTTGCATCATGAGGATTTTTAATTTCTTTTTCAGGACGAGATAATTTAATAGAACCATTTGATGATCTTGAACTGACACCAATTTGTTTTCTTTTCTTTTTAGACATTGGAGTTGAAGGTTGTGATGATTTAGGTTGTTCAGATAATGGATTATTAAAAATTTCTAAATTACCTTCTTCATTAATAACAACAAGTACAGATTTATCATCTTGAATACCAATTGATAAACTTTCCACTGATGAAGAAGCAACAAAGACGGCTTTAGTTGTAATTTTATCCAATTGATATAAATTAATAAATCTATCTCCTTTGGCACTTGTCATAAAACTATTATCATTAATTGGAGTTATTGTATTTATTGGTTGAATATGACCAGGGAATGTTTTAACAACTTCTTTAGTTTTAATATTGAAAAGATAAATTGAATTAGATCCAATCAATAAACATGGTTGTCTTTGATAAAATACAGTTGAGATTCTATTAATTGAATCAATTGAATCAACTATATCTTTAATTTTCAAACTATTTTTCATTTCAAATGTATTCATATCCCATTCATTTATATTCCCATCGATATCACATGACCATCCTGATTGAGTTATTTCAGAATAATGGAAATCTAAAATTGATACATTTGCAGAAGCATTTAATTCTGAAATAATTTCATTTGTTTGTGGTGAATAAATTAAAACAGTACCTCTAGTTAAACAAAGTGCTAATAATTCAACATTATTATTTCCTGAAGGTATCCATGTTAAGTTTGTTAATTTATTTGATTTTTCTAAAGTAAATGATGTATTTAATGATGAGGAAGATGATTGATTGGTGGTTGATTGAACTTTAACTTGATGAGCATCTAATGCAACTAATGCAGTTGCAAGAAAACTACCACTTGCATCAAATTTCGAACAAATAACTGGTCCTGACATGTGTATAATGGTGGTGGTGATTTTAAGTGATGAGGTTGGTAGAAAGTGATGAGGTTAAATAAAAAGCTGAAAAAAAAAAAAAATTATCAAAATTGTGAAAAAAAAAAAAAAAATATCCACAGATGTCGCGATGATGTGACAATGTCGTAGACGACATGTATATATATTAAAGCCTATTTACTTTCTCTTTTGTTTCTTTTCAATCGGTTCTGGTTCTGGTTCCGATTCTGATTCTTCTGTATCTTTTGAAATTGATATATTTATTCCTCCACGTGATACTCTTCTTCTTTTATCATTCAAACTAGTTAAATTTGAAAAACTAGGATTAGTGCTGAGACCCGACTCTTCTGATTCATCTACTTCAACTTCATCATCAAATAAATGAGAATTGGAAACAGGTTCCTTAGTTTCTTTAAGTAATTTTTCATACTCTTCTTTCTTCATTTTCCCTTCTTTGACTAGTTTTTTCATCAACTCATTCAGTTGTTCAACGGGACTATGTGCTGGTGTTTCTTGTTGTAATTCTTGCTCTTCATGATCAAACTTTGGTGAACCTTCAGTTTTTGGAGTACAACTAGTTGTTGTTGTAGTAGTAGTAGTAGTAGTAGTAGTAGTAGCACCTGGAGTTGCAGGACCAGCACTAACTGTACCAAATAAATACTCAGCAGCATTCAAGTTCTTACTAGGATCAACACCTTTCTCAATCAATTGTTTGATACTTGCTTCCCCAGTTGGATCTTGTTTAATTTCTGGAAGAATTTCTCCACATTTCAATGCAGCTGCATCTTGTGAAGTAAACTCTTTAGAATGGGCTATTCTGCTATGATTTAAAAACCCTTGAGCGGATGAGAAATTATTTCTTTGACATATAGGACATGTTAATCTAACCACAACTCCATCTGTTCTTCTGTATAAACAACCTAAACCTGGGTTTCTTCCACCTACTGTTGCCAATGCTATTGACGTTGCTGATGGGCGTAAAGATGAGGTCGTTGATCTGGTTCTATATGAATGGCCTGGTTGTTGAGAAATACCACCTCCAAGAGAAACATGGCCACTGGAATCATCTAAATATTTTGAACTAAACAGTGGCGTTTGATTTTGTAATTGTTGGTTCTGTAGTAGTAAATTCTGATGAACCTGAGCTTCTGGAATTTGTTTGAGATTGTTATAAGTTGAATCAAATGATTTATTTAATAAATTGAAATATTTCACTGTGAAATCATTAGGTTCATTATCTAGTTTAGTATCATTTGAAGTTTCATAAAATTTCCTTAGTATTAACATTTGTGACTCAATCTTACCAATCTCATGATCATTCAAATTCAATTCTCGATGTTTTAATTGGATTTCTAAATCTAGTTGATTAGTTATAATCTCCTTTAATTTATCGTGAGGGATGTCTTTCAATCGATTTAGTATTATATCTTCTTGACTTAATGATTCTTCTGAATTTGCCTCCGTGGATTGTCCCAGATTATCATCTAGTTCCGATGATGCTTGCGGGTTTGTTGATACAGAAAATGAACTTTCTTCTAGTTTTTGATCTTCGATTGATTGATACTCTGTGTTATCACCCATCGCTGTAGTGTGGTTATTATATGAAATGTAAATTGATGAATAATAATTTTGATGTTTATTTGTTTTATTTTAATTTTTTTTTTTTTCTCATGTGTTTGTTGCTTTTGTTTTGAGTAATAATTACACTTGGTAGCGTTGAAATATAATGGCAAAAAACAACATGGTAAATCTACTACTGAAGGTACTCTGCTGAAAATGTGTGAGTAAGATCAAGTTGTGACCATATTCTAAACAAGAATAGTTTCAGATAATTACTAAATTTTGATTCAGATTAAATTTTAGTTAAAATTGACTTGAAAATCTTGATAAAATTCAATCACCGAAAAATATATTCCATTGATTGATAATCTTACACAAGTAAAAGTGTATCTACACTTTGAACCAAGTCCAACTACTAAGCCACATGGCCAGTTATTACATCTTCAACTGTGACTTTAGATTCCTCCCTTTCGCTTGTGGTATTATTGTTTTTCAATACTCTTTTTCATAAACACGATAAACATGGTGTACCTCAGCATGAACATTGACTAATATTTCATACATGTTTCGACAGAGAATTTGTGGTATATGAAAGAAGATCGCTTCATCTCAATCAAGAAAAATAAATAAAAAACTCCAAGAAAGTTATATATTACCGAAAGAAGTGATCATCTCGGTATTTCAAATGGTAGAATAACATGTTAGATATTCATTTCTTGTTTGTTCAATAATAAAAAACACCCATTCTTTTTATGGTACAACCAGGCTTAAACATTGGGTGGTGGGTTTTAACGATTTTCAATGTAAATCTCTATTGGGTTTAAGTTTCATAACTCAATTACAATTATGCAGCTACCGAATTAGGAAACTACGCCGCATTTTTAATGCTGCGAAATGCCGAAGACCATTTGAAAACTTGAAATGTGTAGATGAATTGAACAAAAGGATATTATCAGGTCATACTCAAAGTGTAAGATATGCGAAGATCTTTTTCTATCCCTTTAGAAATTAGTATATAAAGAGGAGAAAAGTATCCACTTCTTGAAGGAGAATATATTTCTAATCAACAGCCAACTTCATCTCATTGAAAATGAAATATTCTGTCGTTTTAACTGTTGCTGCTTTTGCTATTTCTTCTGCTAATGCTACTTTAAGTTTAAGTGGTCTTACTTCCTTGTTTAACTGTGGAGGTTCTTCTTCTGGTACTACTGGTTCAACTGATACTTCCACTACAACTGCCACTCCATGTGAAACCGTTGTTACTACTCAAGAATGTAATGAATGTGAACAACAAGGTTCTGCTACTGGTTCTTATGATCAATCTTCATCTTCTACTTCTGAAGTTCCAACTGACATGATGTCACAAATGATTGGTGGTCTTTCAAATATTATTGAAACCACTTTCAGTGGTAGTGGTTCTATGTTACACAACTTGATTGGTTAAGATGTAGAGATTTATAAATACAATATACTTTTGGTATTTTTTTTCTTTTAAAAAAAAAAGTCTATTTTTATTTTTTATTTTCAAACAACTATAAACTTGTAGAGGTTTATTAATCAAGTGGCAATAGTAGTATAATCACTTGGTGCACCGCTAATGGATTCAGGAGGATTTGGACAAATATCGGAATATGTTTTATCTGGTTTATCCAAATTGTAAGTCTTTGTTTTGTTTTTCTTTTTGTGAATAACAACAGGAATTAACCCACCGGTTTGCATAGTATATGATCTATGACCAACAACATCCAAAATAGAACTGATCAAACCCAGGTGAGTAACCAAACTGATAACTTTATCATCTGCAGTAGTGTTGGCAAAAATTTCTGTTAATAAAGAAGCTGCTCTATATTTACGATGTTGACTAGTTTCACGTAAATTTGGTTTCCACAATTCATCAAGTTCATTAAAACCATCTTCAAATTCAAACAATGGGAAATGTTCATGAATATAAGATTTATTATGACGTTGACTTTCAGCTTGAATACCATAAGTTTCTCTTGCAGATTCTTTAATTAAAGGAGTAGAATAATTCAAATCTAACCAAGTCAATTGCCAAGTTTCCAAAGTTCTACGTAATGGACTAACAAAAAATCTGGATGGCCATGGTAATTCATCAGTATCATTGATTTGTTTAGATAATTTTTGAATTTGCTTCACTCCATTTGGAGTTAATTCAGCATCAGCCCAAATAACACCATCATAACCTTGTTGCAATTGCCAAAAACAATCCCAATCTTCTTGAGAAAAATTAGATGGTGCAATATTATGCCAACCTTCTCCATGTCTTTGAATTAAAAACAACTTTTCATTTGATGATAAACTAGATATGACATCTGACCAGGAATACTTGTCAGTTTGTAATCCAAAATTATCACTAACATTTACTTTATTAATAGGAACATCAGGATCTGACTGAGCAAAAAACTTTGAAGATGATTCAAATTTTGGTAAAGTGAGCTTATCAGAAGCCAAGATGATCTGAGCAAAGGATAACACAGCAGTTGAAAAGTACAACAAAGACACCATTATTAGATTTTTCGTGAGGATCATGTTCATTAACTTTATTCTAGCAAAAAAAGGGGAGATTTATTTAAGGGTATTTATAATTAGAAACCTGTCAATTTCAAGGGGTGGCCACGGTTGTTTTATAAGTGGATTGTTTGAATACAGCTTTACACGTGGTGGAATGAAACGAGGTGTTGAGAATTTACATAGCAATGCAAAGAACGGCCGTTCAAACGGGAGTATTTATACGTTAGCTTGCATGGTGACCAAAAATAAATAAAACAGAAAAATCATAACACGTGGACCTAATTTAATAAAAATGTAAAAGAGTCCAATATGGTAGGAAACTGCTGCTGCTGTTGTTGCTGTTGTTGCTGCTTATTGTTGGCGGTTGCATTTGAGAACTCAATTGGTAGTGAGATCAAAAGAAAAATTGAAGAAATTATAACCACTGAGGTTTTTATATTTGTCTCTTTTTTTTTTTTGCGTGAGAACATGAAATTACGTAACCACTAATTGTCATCATCAATGATCAAATGTCAAGAATCTATAATGATTCATTAATCTATTGTTGTTCAGATACTCCAATCGATCCAACACATGATGAAATCGATTTGAATTTTTTATATCCCTTGTGTGACTTATATTTCTGTCCAATATGTCAATATCCAAAATCTAAATATCAAACTTTTGGTAAAATCACTTATAAGTTCTGTAGTAATTGTTTAACTAATTATACTAGAAATGAAAAAATTACCAAATGTTCAAAGAATTGTTTCATGTGTCCTAAATGTCAGTCTAATTTAAAAATAAAAATGAATGATTGTGAAAATGATGGGAAATCATTTAGTTTTGAATGTGGATACTGTGAGTATATGTATGAAACAAATGTTGTTTACAAACCTAAATCATTATTGAATATAATCAAAGATGAAATGAATGATGGATTTCACAAGTATTGCGAAGATATTAAAAACGGAGTATTGGCAAATCAAGAATCATCACCACCACCTCCTCCTCAAAGTGAACAAACTAGAAGGAATTTACAACTCATGATGAAAAGAAACCTTCCAATTGTTGAGAATTCGCCAAATGAGAGAAAATTATATCCTGTTTCCAAACCATTGACAACAAAGAAAACCTTGAGATGTTTGGATTGTAATAATTTAGTATTTGCTCCATTGGTGGATAATATCCCACCCACTGTCAACAAGTTTCAAGTCAAATTTAATGCTATTGATTATTTACCAACGGTTGTCATCTCAAAATTACTTAATGATACACGCCCATGGAATTGTTCAACACAAATCATGTTGATTCATTTTATAAACCCTTTACTGGTGAAGGTTCATTTGAATATTAGTATACCTAGTGAGTTGAATAATGTTGAGTTAACGATCGCTCTCAATGAATTCACTGTCGGTGGGTTGACAAGTAAAAACACGGGTAGTTTAATTAAAAGTATCCCTACTGCATTGTTAACTATGAATACAATCATTAGTAAATCCGAATTGATTTTACGCAAAGGGGATATTGCGTTTAAAGATGTAGCTAGCATTGAAGAAATTGAAGAGAATTTGGATAATTATATAGAACGTGGAGTTAATTGGTATACCATACCAGTAATTATCAATAACACCAATCCAAATCAAGAATTGAAAATACCAATTAATGTTGGAATACATAGTGATGTTGTTCCTGAATCATTAAAGAAAATAACAAATAAATTTTCATTAAGGTATTGGAATATACTTAATGTACATACAACTTAAAAATCTAGAGTTAATACACCTGCTATTTTTTGTAAATGACGTGAATCTAATCTATTATTACCACCAGTGGTGTTGTTTTCTAATTTTTTCAATTGTCGTTGAGAATTTGTAATTTCATCATAATAATCATCTTCATCAAAATCTTCAATGTCTTCAACATTTACCTCTTCCTGATCTTCTTCTATGTTGGGATATTGGGTAACATTATCAATTCCATCTATTTTAACCAAAGAATCACCTTCATCCAATCTTTCTTCATTAGCACGGATAATTGCCTCATTGATGAATAATTTAATATATTCACTTGATAATTCAAGTGTACTTAGGGTGATCCTAGTATTTGATGATTTGAATGAAAGTTCTTTAAATATCCTAGCTATGGTTTTAAGTGGGATTTCTTGTTCGTTTGTCGACATTTGATAAGTTGGTTAGTAAGTTGGTTGTAAAGTCGCGTCAACTTTTTGATTTTTTTTTTTCACTTTACGTGTTTTTCAAACACAACAGTTTAGGTTGTACAGTTTGACTAACATCATGTATGGTACAGCTTTGTAAATCTACATACAATTATTCAATTGTTCTCCCCCGCCACCACATACTAATACGCCTACATGAACAATCCGTTTTTCCACACTGACTAATTACTACCAATTGTAAATTGCCGTATGGTTTTACTAGTGAACACTTTATTGTCATTACACAAACCCCCCATCATCGGTTACCAGCTCCGAAGCGCAACGTAAAAAAAAATTTTTTTTTTTTTTGGTTCCTTGTAATTCCGGTAGTTTCTCCGATATATAAATCATCTCGTTTCTCTCTCTCTCTCTCTCTCTCTTTTGCTCTTTCTTTCTGCCTCATCTCATCAGTTGATACTCAACCATACACAATTAATGCCAAATACTTATATTCTTAAACGTACTGAATCAGGTACTTCATCCAATGCAACTAATGAACATGTTCATTTAGATCCAGTACCATCTAATCCAGATGCAAATATTACACAAGTTCAAATTGAATCTCATTTTTCAGTTGATCATCCATCATTTAAAATTAAATATCATCGTTCAAATTCTATAATTTCAACAACTACTGATCCATTATCTGCAATTTCTGAAGATACTTCAACATTACCAACTATTAAAGTTTTAGGTACTGGAGGTACAATTGCATCAAAAGGTTCAACTTCACATCAAACTGCAGGTTATGAAGTTGATTTAACTATTGAAGATTTAATTTCAAGTATTCCAGATTTATCTCATACTTGTCATTTAGAATATGAACAAGTTTTAAATATTGATTCAAAAGAATTTAATAATGAATCATTACTTCTTCTTCATCATAAAATTGCATCAGATTTAGATAAATATGATGGGATTGTTATTACTCATGGTACTGATACTATGGAAGAAACTGCATTTTTCATTCAATCAACAATTAATACTTATAAACCAATTGTATTTTGTGGTTCTATGCGTCCAAGTACTGCTATTTCATCTGATGGTCCTATGAATCTTTATCAAGCTATTATTATTGCATCTCATAAATCTTCACGTAATAGAGGGGTTTTAATTGCTTTAAATGATTCTATTGGTAGTGGATTTTATATTACTAAATCAAATGCTAATAGTTTAGATACTTTTAAAAATATTGGTCAAGGTTATATTGGGAATTTTGTTAATAATGAAATTAGATATTTTTATCCAGCTAATAAACCATTGGGTTTAACTTATTTTCAAGTTGACGAATCAGTTAAAGAATTACCTGAAGTTGCTGTTATTTATTCTCATCAAGGTTTAAATAATGATATTATTAGATTTGTTGTTAAAGAATTAGGTGCTAAAGGTATTGTTTTGGCTACTATGGGTGCCGGTTCAATGAGTGATGAAACTAATAATTTTATTGCTAACTTACTTGAAGATAATAAAGAATTCCCAGTGGTTTATAGTAAAAGATCAATGGATGGGATGGTTCCACTTGGTTCATTACCAAAAATCGGTCCTTCCAAAAAAATATCACCAAACGCTATCGCAGGTGGTTACTTAAACCCACAAAAGGCCAGATTATTATTACAATTATGTTTAAATTCCAAAATGGATTTAAACAAAATTAAAGATGTTTTCAAAACTGTATAGAAAAAAAAAAATGATTACTAATATATTGATAGACAACAAAAATAAAAATACGAGTTCAAATCATTTACCCCCAAACGAACTAAAAACTAAAAACTAAAAATTAGAACAAATTAATAACACCCTAAGATGACTTGTAAGCTTCATCAACTTCTTTTCTACAACTTTCTAAAATCTTCTTTCTTTGTAACTTTTGAGCAGATGTAACGAAACCATTTTGTGGAGTCCATTCTTCATCCAACAAAACGATATTTTGTAACAATTCAATACCTTTTAATCCTTGTTGTTTACCAGTTTGAAGCAAGTGTCTCAAAACAGCTTGAACAACCTTTTTGTTGTGTACTAAATGACTCAATTCTTGAGTATCAGCATCTGGAACAACCTTTTCATCCTTCAACATGGTCTTCAAGTTGGCTTCAATTGGTAAAACAATAGCAATTGGTTTAACTTTGGTTTGATCAGCATAAACACACAAATTCATCACCAAATGGTTGGAACGGTAAACACTTTCCAATTTTTCTAAAGCAATATATTCCCCGTTTAAAGTTTTAACCAAATTCTTTTTACGATCAATGATATTCAAACCACCTTCAGAAGTCCATTCACCAATATCACCAGTCTTGAACCAGCCATCATCAGTGAATGCGGCTTTGGTTTCTTCTTCATTCTTGTAGTATTCTTTAACAACTGGACCACCTTTCAACCAAATTTCCCCTTGGTTGTTCTTGGCAAAGTAACCAGCATCAGCAACATCAACCAATTTAGCAGTAACTGACCCAACCAAAGCACCCAAAGTACCAATTTGGAAACGTGTGTGTTCAGTAATAGTAGTGTTGGCACAAGTTTCAGTTAAACCATATCCCAACAACATTGGGGCAAGTAATGTGGAAATAAATACTTGAGCATCAATAGAAATTGGGGAACCACCGTTCAATACATAACGCAATTGACCACCAGTAGCAGCCTTGACTTTTTTGAAAATAACATCAAACATACCACCACCTGGTAATCCAAAATGGTTCAATGTAGATTTAGCTTTAAAAGCAGCCCAAAAGATCTTTTGTTGTAATGGGGAGGCTTGTTTCAATTTAGATAAAACACCCTTTCTGACAGATTCCCAAACGGCAGCAACACCAACCATAATTGTTGGTTTAAATTCAATCAAATCAGGTTGACAGTTTCTACAAGAAGCATCAGTCAAGGTTTTAACATTGGCGTAACCCAATGGGGCACCCCACCAGAAGGTAATCAATTCAAAAGCCAATTCGAAAATATGAGCCAATGGCAAAAATGCAACAACTTTGTCCAGAGGTCTAACCAAATCTCTAGTGGCATTGGTAGAAATACCACCAACAGCAGCAACAATATTGTGATTGGTAATGACAACCCCTTTTGGATCACCAGTGGAACCAGATGTGTACATGATACAAATTGAATCTTCTGGTTTTGGGTAATGCAATTCTTTGGATGATTTTTCACCCAAAGCAATAACTTCATTATAGGAAATAAACTTGATATCTGGTCTAATTTGTAAAATCTTTTCCTTGGCCTTTTCAGCATCCTGGTAAATCTTACCGCCTTGTCTCTTGTCATTTGGATCAATCTTTTCACCATGGATAATGTATTTGATGGCGGTAGCCTTTTCCAACGGACGAATCAATGATCCCAACAATTGATTATCGGTGAAAATGGCGTCGGATTCGGTTTGGACCAAAGAATGGGTTAAACCTGATTCACCCAAAGTATCATAAGCAGTAACCACTGGGATACCTTGGAAACTTGATGCCAAAAAGGTTTGCATCCATTTGTGAGAAGTGGAGGCAAAAATCATCAATTTGGATTGTTGATCTGGCAATAAACCCAATTCTAATAAACCTTTGGAATAGTTTTTAACCAATTGTAATAATTTAGGATAGGAGATGTAGTTGTAAGGACCCATTTCATAATAGATCCATTCTTTATCAACTTTCTTCTGTTCACCATCAATGATCTTGGTGACTTTTTTGGTTTCAACATGAACTTCTAATAAATCTCTCCAAGCCATTGCATCTCTATTACCATTTCTAGTAAAACATTCTTCAATGAATTCAGGCAATGTTGTTGCTTTTGAATCAGTAGGACGTTCTACTGGAGCTAATTTTTGAGAAGCTTTTCTTCTTGGAGCGGTTTCACCTGGTTTGGCTTCACCAACAGCAACTGTTAAAGGGGCACCCATGATTGTGATTAATTGTTGTATGAAGAAAGAAAGAAAAAAAAAAGGATTGGGAAAAAAAAAAGGGAAAGTTTGGTTGGCAAAAATTTTTTTTTATAATCAAGTGAGGGAAAGAAAAGAAAAGAAAAGAAAAAAAAAATTCTTGATTGTTGTTTCCCCTCTAGCTGATTTAAAAGCAAAAGCAAAAACAAACCAACAACAAACAAAAAAAGGAAAACCAAGAGTGTAAGCAAAAGAGAGGAGATTTGATGATATATTTATACTTATATTTATATGATGATGATGATGATGATGATAATATAAACCTCGGGAAAGAGTGTAGAGACTATTGATGATGATAATGAGCCGCGGGATAGCAGGGTTTGTGTATTCGTGTGTGTGTGTGTGTATTTGATGTCATCACAATTACGCGGAAAAAAAAAAAAAAAAATAAATAAAACCCAAGATTTTAAAACACCGCCAATTGTTCTTTCCCTCTGTGTCGGCTGGCGATAACAAACTTGTGTGGAAGTGGGCCCCGTAAATAAAATCTTCTTAGTGGGAAACGAAACGATGGGTGAAGGGAGGGTGAGGGTCAGAGAGTGCGTGAGAGAGAAATAAAATAAAAAGTTTCCTCGCTCTCTACCACGTATCTGCTCATGTAACAATGCTTATCATTAGTATAATGTTAATTTCCTAATATAGTAAATGGGTGATTGTTGTATTCTCATACCCACAACTTGTCTATTCATATGATGTCAGCCATACTAAGTGCTTAGAGTGTGCCAACGTAGGTTTTTGGTGTCAGGGATCTTTATTTTATTTTATTTAATTTAATTTTGTTGTTGTTGTTGTTTTTATTTTGACAGGTTGTATTGCGCAAATTGATTATGCACTGTGGTGGGCTTTATATGCCCAATATTTCTCTATCGGTATCTATGGGTATATTCTACTACTACTACACGTCTTATAATTGCAACAGGATAACCTTTTTTTTTGGCCATTGTTGCTAAAAAAGTTTATCCACACACAAAACCAAAAATACCAAGATTATTTTTAAGGAACCCAACAAATATGCAAGTGATGGAAATAAACAAAATTTGTTGGGTTCGGGAAGGTATACACGACCTAATCACGTGTGCTTATGTAAGTGGGTGAATGGGTGAGACAAAAAATCAAGGGTAGTGGTTGGTAGCGATGGTAAAAGAAAAGTAAACCGGGGTAGTTGGGGGGTAGAGGACAATAATAGGCGTGCATTTCTTGGTATTTGTGATTATGGGTTCTAGTATAAAAAGAGAATCAAAGAAAATCAGCCCAATATTATTACAGTTACCATCAATAAAAAGACCCCCTTTTAAACCAACAAAGTCTTAGCCTACTATCGTTTAACGCATCTAGCAGTCCATTATTATTAATTTATATTACAATATTATTTGCAAATTATTTTTCTTTGCTTTTCGAATTTTGTTGTTTTTTCTATGTTGAGTTGTTTTATGTTTAGTTATGAATGTGACTTTAAATAAAATGAACACTGTATTTATATTATCACGCCAATTATAAATTGGTCGTGTGATAGCTCAAGTTTTCTGTTCTAACACGTGATATCTCAACACGTGTATTTTCCGCATGATACATCACACGTGTTTTTTTTTTTTTTCTTTTTACAATTGTTTTGTGCTGCATTTGATGTTCTATTACAAAATTATTATTTATTATTTGTTTGATTCTCTATTTACTGAGTAACTTCTTGCAATCTCAAGTCATTAGTTGGAGAAACACCATTCAAAATCAACAAAAGATTGATCAAAGCTGATCTTTGTTTATTTAAACCATTAACAGCTTTATAACCAGACTTGGCAATTGGAGCTTTCAACCAATAAGACAAAAGGGAAAGAACAGAATGCAAATCTTGGAATTTTTCATCACCGTCAACTTTATATTGAATTCTTTGAAGCAATTCACCAACAATAACCAAATCGAGAATCAAAGGAGTGGCTAAAAGTGAGTCCTCACAAATTGTAGACAAGGTGATTCTATTCTTACCACCAAGACAAAGACTAGAATAGTATTCATCAATAGCAACTTTATCATCACCCACAGCAGGGAGATATTTGATAACAACACAGTGGTCAACATGATCACCATCTTCTTTGTTATACAAAATCAGATTGGATTCAATAATATCATCCAACACACCTCTCTTCAGGATTTCTTTACTACGGAATTGTTGCGGAGCTGACAAATTAAATCCGTCATTATTACCCAAGTGATTATAAGAAGCAATGGATAATGGTTTGATACCAGCATCAACCAAGAATTGACCCAAGACCAGCTTTAACTTAGTTTGACCAGATTTGAAATCAGAACCACCCAAAAATGTAGCACGGGATTCACAGAAATCAACTAAACCAGGAACAAGAATTGATGGAGATCCATTAATAAAAGTAGAACCTTCCAAAGCAGAAGCAACACCAAAAATAGCCAATGGACTGATTTCAGGATGGTTTTCTTTAATACTCTTGATCAAATTATCAGCAGTATCATTAACACCTGGGATAATATCAGCATTTCTTTCAGTGTTTGCACTCCACAAGACAACAACAGTATCTAAAGCATGTTTTTCTTTAAAGTCCCTAATATCCTTTCTGATCTTTTCAACATCTTGCCATTTTTGATCGGTTTTAACTTCACCATTGACAGAATTGTAGACATTATCAGCTCTGCCACTTTGGTTCATGGCAATGAAATCAGGATAGTAAATAGAAGACATTGGTTTCTTGTTTTCCAAATAAGGATACAATTGTTTTTGTAAAGTGACATCCAAAACTTTAGCACGTTTCATGGCTTGGTCTAAAGCAACACCACTGATATCCCAACCATCAATAACCAAATCATTTGGATCAACCATTGGAACAAGAGACTTGAATGGGACATAGACATCATCACCAGTTTCTTTATCAACACCAATCTTGACAGTTGATGATTGAGTAACAGAACCATAATAGTTTGGTTTAACAACACCTTCTTTGGTTTCAAATGAAATTTTGTGTTTGTTGGCCAAAGTTGCACCTAAAACAGTAGTACCATTGTTACCACCAATACCAACCAATAACAAACCAACTTTTGGAACTTTCAAGTCCAATTTGAATTCGTAATTAACAGCAGTTGGAGTAACATCAAAGTTACCATTAGCATCCTTTTCAACAATGGAGTTTTCGTAGGTGTACTTGGTGTGCAAGTGACCATCTTTGGTTTGAGCTTTAGTAGAATTGAAGTTAATAGACATGGTATGAAGATTGAATACTAGTTATAGAAAGGAAACAACATAAAACAAATTCAAGAAAGAAGAAGGAGTTTGTTGCCCTATTTATAGTTGAATTTTTTTTTTTTTTTGCTACCCTAGTAAGAGGAAAAGGAAAAGGAGGAGGAGGATATTCATGGTTTCATGGGCATGTTAAAGTTGTATGTTTTTTTGGGATTTCGCCGAAATTCGCTGAAATTTGTTACACAAAATTGAAGAATAACAATGTACTAAAATAATAATAAAAATACAACAGCGGTTTTGTTTTGTTTTTTTGGGTAAAGTGAATGTGATTTTTTTTTTTTTATTTTGGAATTGGAATTGGAATTGGAATTGACAATGATCAGAGTAGTTGGATGGTATATGAACAGCTTGTTGAGTTGATAATACTAGTTGATGGCCTTGAGCATTAAGAAACCTTTCATAAAATCAACAAATATATCATTAACTGTACGTTTTATCTATTGATATAATTCAAGCCACAAAATCAGTTCTATCTCTATAACCGTGTCCCTCCTAGCCGAAGAAAATAAAAATTCAACGAATTTTAGGCGAACTTATTATTGTAATTTTGTCAACAGTGTGCTATTACAATATGGTTATTTTTTTGGATATTATAGTAGTCTCCTCCTGGAGGATCATTTTGATACCCATATTTAATAGGAGTATCTAATTATAACTATGTGTTTTCTCACATAAACACCATTCACTTCGGCGAAAATATAACTCATTAATCTGTGTGTGTGGAGTTAAGCAATTATGCTTTTGATTATTTTAAGAAATTAAGCCAAACCCCCTCCCCCCCAAAAAAAAAACAGAAACAACAATTAATAATAATAATAATAATAAAAATTCTGAAATTTGATTTGTCAATTTGCTATCAAACAAAAATAGGGGGAACAAGAAACAATAGAGAAATTTTTGTTTAATGTTTATCTACGTGTCATTTGTCATCAGCAAGGATTTAGTTTACCCATAACTAGTTCCGGAATAAATGGAAATAATCAAAGTATTAGGAAGTCCTATTCCACTTCCGTAACGGTGTAGCAAATCAACAAAAAAATCGTGTATACTATGTTTCCAAACCTTATTTGTTCGCCGGTTTTTGTAAATCTGTTGATAACTCTAAACTCAGATGTAAGAATAGGCTGTTGATATTAATAAATCAATTTGATAATGGGTGATAATCACTTCTTCACCAACACAACCGACTTGATTAATTGTTGTAATAAATTTATATTGACACGTGATATATGTCATGTGCAAATGATTTGGTCGTGTATATATGGATAATTATTGGATTATGTAATCATCAGAAGTATAAATTGACAACTCTTATTGATTCGTATTCTACATTTTTGAACACCAAAAACATAATAAAAGTACAATCTCAAAGAGTTAGTTTTTATAAGATAATGATTGCATACTATTTAGATAAAAGATCGTACAGTATGGTTCAATTTGTTTGGCTTTCGTTTAACAACTGAATACATGATACTTTTACCGAAGAAATTTAACGAATGCTAGCGGAAACTCATCTCTATTGTTCATCAATTCTGAAACAATCGCAACACCGTTTCCATCAACACCGAAAATCATACTATTCATATATCTATCCCAATTAGGACACATCGACCAGCGTCACTCAAGCCTATTTATATAATTAAGCTTGGTTTAAATTTTGCAGTAATTTTGAAGTGGACAGTGCGCATACGCACAAAACAATTCCACACATCATGTAAACCATAGTGAATACCGGAATATACTACCATCTAGAAGAAGCAACAACTATATGGACATTCTCATCATCCTCATCATTGCATCCAGTTGTAGCATGTATTCAAGAATGTAAAATTCATCATGAAAAGTATGCGTATGATTAGAATTTTCTTTTTTTTTTCTTTTTTTTTTTTCTCCGGCATTACACGACTCGTAAAACCCATCAGCAGCGCTGGCAATCCACAAAATTCAAGTATTCAACAAAATAATAATCACAAACATCACCAAGAATATAAACCATGGTTAATCAATATTGTAGTATCACAGCAACAATAATTACTGTTAAAACATCTATACTTCTCTACAATCTTCAGATTTAGAACGTTGCACAATAATCATTGATACATTTACAACGATAACACCACCCACAGATCTTGGGAGCAATCGATGAGCTGTTCATATGGAGTTATACATAACCATACCGTTTGCTCTGCAGTTGCAATATTTAAAATTCTTGGAAAATTTCCATGCAAATCTTCAAATCTAATCATCATATTTTATTTTTGCCTTACATAGACTTTGAAAATAATAGAACCGCCCAAAACAATGAAAGAAAACAGTTAAAAAACAGTAAAACTTAGATCTGTAAGATCATCGAAAATAACCCAATCATAAGAATAATCTTAACTTAGTTTTGAATCAATTATGTCATACTATTTAACTACAACTGTCAAACATTAAAATCTACAAATGACACTATCTCTACCACCATTACTATTACATCCATCAGTAACGTAGTAACTATCCATTGCCTATGACAAGATGGCTGGTTGTGAAAAAAAAAAAAAAAATTAGACGAGAACATGCAACAACGCGAATAAGCAGAGAAGAAAAAAAAATAAAATATACACACATTTCGCAGCAAAGAACATATCTGTCAATCAATACCGGTAATTAAAGCCAGCCTTCCTGCAAAAACTATAATCTGAATATGCGTTAATGATGAGCATCGAATGAAGTCTTTACTTCATTCATCAAAGTTTATGCTTTTTTCGGTAAGTTAAAAATCATGTAACAGAACATAAAGTTTATTATGACACAATGATTGCGAAAAATACCCACAACGAATGTATACTCCACGGCAATTAATTAACTAAATGTACTAATACTTCTAAAATTTTCTATTTTATTCAGCAATCTTTGAACATCAGTTCCGACTATCAACAAGTTCTATAAATTTAGATATAATTTCCCAGTTTAAAAGGAGTTCATTTTTTTTTTCAATACAATTATTATAATAATTATCGTTACATTTATTATTTTTAATACCCATTCATCTTGAAATCATTAGATTACCAAGTCCTTTCCTTTAGCTTGCTAAGTTCAATATCCTATTTAAATAAAAAGAATACCCTTCCTTTTTTGATTCTTCTTTTATTATTCCCAACTATCTACATTCATTCTTAAATATTGATACCCAATTTTTTATTTCTTTGCTTCTTTTAAAACAATGCTTTTCCTATTGGCTTTAATTCTGTTAATTTTCCCCGTTTGGGCTTTTAATGCACAAAGCAATTCCAATGTTGCTGTCTATTGGGGTCAAAACTCCGGTGGCTCACAACAGAGATTATCCTACTATTGTGATTCTGATGCTGCTGATATTTTTATCATTTCATTCATGCATGTTTTCCCAAATCCACTTCAATTGAACTTTGCAAATGCTTGTGAAGGTTCTTATACTAGTAGTGGGTTATTGCAATGTGAAACTATTGCACAAGATATTAAAACTTGTCAAGCTAAAGGTAAGAAAATCTTGCTTTCTTTAGGTGGTGCTGCTGGTTCTTATGGTTTTACTGATGATTCTACTGCTAAAGAATTTGCTACTACTTTATGGGAATTATTTGGTAATAGTGATGCTTTATCTACAAGTGAACGTCCATTTTTCGATGCAGTCCTTGATGGGTTTGACTTTGATATCGAAAATAATAATCCAACTGGTTATCCTGCTTTAGCTAATGAATTAAGAGAAATCTTTGCTACTGATACTTCAAAATCATATTACTTGGGTGCTGCTCCACAATGTCCATATCCTGATGCATCTGTTGGTACATTATTGCAAAACAGTTATATTGATTTTGTTTTCATCCAATTCTACAACAATTATTGTAACTTGGGAACCAGCTTCTTCAATTGGGATACTTGGTTAAACTATGCTGAAAATGTTTCTCCAAACAAGAATGTCAAATTATTTGTTGGTGTTCCTGCAAGTCCTGTTGCTGCAGGTAGTGGTTATAATGCTCCAAGTGCAGTTGCTTCTGCTTTAACAAGTGATATTTTGAATAGTCCATATTTCGGTGGTATTTCCATGTGGGATATTTCTGCTGGTTGGGTTAATACTAATAGTGATGGTAACTTTGTTGAAAATATGAAAGCTATTGTTGCTGATGCTGGCGAAAATACTAGTATCTTAACTACATCTACCTCCACTACTAGCACTACAAGTTCTACCAGTACTACTAGCTCCACTACATCAACTAGTTCTACTACATCAACTAGTTCTACTACATCAACTACTTCCACCACTTCTAGTACTTCCACCACATCAACAACTTCAAGTACTTCCACCACTTCCAGTACTTCAACTAGTTCTACATCAACTAGTTCAACATCAACTAGTTCAACGACTTCTAGCTCTTCTAGTACTTCCACCGCTTCTAGTACTTCAACAACTTCTAGTACTTCAACAACTTCAACAACTTCCAGTACTTCAACTAGTTCTACATCAACTAGTTCAACAACTTCTAGTACTTCAACAACTTCCAGTACTTCAACAACTTCAACAACTTCTAGTACTTCTAGTACTTCTAGTACTTCCACCACATCAACAACTTCAAGCAGTTCTTCCAGTTCTGTTGCTCCTACCATCAGCTCTGCTACTAAACCAGATACTAGCTCATCCATCCCAAGTTTAACTTCATCTGTCAGTTCCAGTGAATCTGTTGCTGACACTACTACATCTGCTTCAAGTTCTGCTGCTTCAAGTTTGGATGTTGCTTCTTCTAAAACCAGCTCAGTATCTCCATCAGTTGATATTTCAAGTTCAACCAAATCTATTACAAGTTCAACCAAACCTACTTCTAAAACTAGTTCAGTATCTCCATCAACTGATGTTTCAAGTACAACCAAACCTACTTCTAGCTCAACCAAACCTACTTCAAGTTCAACCACATCTGTTACCAGCTCATCATCTGTTACTGCTTCTTCTTCTTCTGTTACTGGAACCTCATCATCTATTGTTACTTCAAGTTCAAAAGATACGTTGAAATCAACCAGCTCAACCAAAGGTACCTCCACCACAAGCGAATTATTTACCACAACAAGTGCTTCTAATTTAGTACAACCAACAGTTACTGTTCTGTCTAAAACCACATCAACTAGAGTATCTACATTCTACGTTTGGGCTCCAACTACTCTTATTACATTAACTACAGAGTATAGAACTTATACTACTAGAACTCATTTAGCAACAGTTTATGGTGAACCAAGAACCATTACTGTTGATTATTAATACCAACTTCAAGGTTGATTAGATTCATTTAGTTCGTTTGTTTGTTTGTTTATTTGTTTGTTTGTTTGTTTATTTGTTTGTTTGTATATTATTTAATAAATTTTAATTGTTGTTCTAAATTTAAACCTGAAAGTAAACTTCTTGATTGACGATTCATATAAACTTGTCGTAAATTCCCACCTGTCCATTCATTTAAATTGAAAAAATCATCAATTTTACTATTATTTATCAATGGTGATATCATCAAGTGAATAATTGCATGTTTTGATTTATCTAATTGAATAGTAGCTTGTGATGTACATGGCGATGGTGTGACTATAAACATTATAGTTGATTTTTTATTAAAATCATGATAATCTAAAATCCCTGATAATTCTCTAATAATCTTTGCATCAGGTTTTTTTTTAAAATTTTTACATTGAACTAATATTTGTACATCAGAAAGGGATATTGGTGATTTAGATATATTGTAATTTGATTCTTGAGAATATCGAAGTATTGACATAGATCCTACTGATTTGACTTCTTTTTCATCATAATAAGGTAATAGATTCCAACGACCAATTATATCAACTCCATTATCATATGAACCTCCATATTTAATTAGATCTTGACAATTTAGTTTTTGTTCAAGAAATGATTTAACGTATAATTCATATAATGTACCTTTAAACACAGTTGAACCAGTATTGACATTATTTCGTAGACAGTATCTGAGGTATGTTTGACAATCTTGGATAGATGAAAATTGTAAGTATCGTCGACTGTTGACACGGTAGATATGACGCATAGGCAGATACATAGTTGATTGATTATTATACGATAATTAATGTAGTGAAAAAAATATATACAGAAAAGTAAACATCACCAAAAAAAAAAAAGAATCTATCACCACCAGAAAAATCATCATCAAACCGAAAATCGCAACACGTCAACGAGACAACCACGATCCTGCAATGCAATTCATTAATATCATTACATTATTCCTAGTAGCCTTGACATCGGCAGATCAGACGAAAATCAATTTATTCATCAAACCAATTGATGGTCAGTCATCAGATTCAATTGGTTTCATCAACGATAATTCCGTTTATTTGGTAGACACCGAATTAGATCCAAGTAAGAGTTATTGCATAGGTACAAAAGATCTTGAAAATCATGAATGTTTTACATTTATCAACGGAGTAAGCTCATTAAATAATACTGTGATTGATGCATTTATTGATGAAAATGGAGATATCACGAGATTGGCATTAAATTTTGATGAATCTTCTAAACCTACAATTAGAAAACATAAAGTTCATCCAGCGGCTATTCCGAATATGAACGCCGAATCAATTAAAAAACAAAGACAACAACAACAACAACAGGCTCAAAATTCAGGAAAAGTCCGTGTTGTTAAACAAAAGAAATTAATCAAATATATTGATGATGAAGGTAATGAAGTTGAAAAAGAAATAGAAGAAGAAGTTGAAATTGATGAAAGATCTTGGGTTCAAAAGAACTGGATGTATATCGTACCTCCATTATTGTTGTTTTTAGTTATGGGTGGTGACAGTAAATAGAAGTTCTCGTGTTTAGTTATTTTTATAATAGACAGGTGAGTTCATACACCGCGATATAGTCTTGTCCATGAGTGGTGGGAAAAATCTAGCCAATGAGAAACAAAGAAATCTCGTCTTATTCAGCGACTGCATATAAGTGTTTTTTTTTTTGCTTTGTCTTTCCCCTACTATTCTTTTTTTTTTGTATATTTTTTTTTTTTCAACCCAATTGGAACACAAGTAATTTTTCCTCTTCTTCATTGGCTCCTCTTTTTCGAAATCAACATCAAAGCCAACCACTATTATCCTATTACATATTCATTAAATAAATACCATGCACTCGATAAGATCACATATATTAAGATCTTCTAAACGTTACATATCTGCATCCACCAAGAGATTGGCAGAAGTTGAAGTCACAGTGGATGGTAGAAAAGTTTCTATCGAAGCTGGATCTTCAATTATTCAAGCTGCTGAATTGGCAGGTGTTACTATCCCACGTTATTGTTATCATGAAAAATTAGCCGTTGCAGGTAACTGTCGTATGTGTTTAGTTGATGTTGAAAGAATGCCAAAATTAATTGCTTCATGTGCCATGCCTGTAGCAAATGGTATGGTTGTTCATACTGATTCTGAAAGAATTAAAAAAGCCAGAGAAGGTGTCACTGAAATGTTATTGGAAAACCATCCATTGGATTGTCCTGTTTGTGACCAAGGTGGGGAATGTGATTTACAAGAACAATCCCAAAGATATGGTTCTGATCGTGGTAGATTCCTGGAAGTTGTTGGTAAAAGAGCCGTTGAAAATAAAGCCATTGGTCCATTAGTTAAAACTTCTATGAACAGATGTATTCACTGTACCAGATGTGTTCGTTTTATGAATGATGTTGCTGGTGCTCCAGAATTTGGTACTGCTGGTAGAGGTAATGATATGCAAATTGGTACTTATATTGAAAGAAACATCAATTCAGAAATGTCTGGTAACATCATTGATTTATGTCCTGTTGGTGCTTTAACTTCTAAACCATATGCTTTTAGAGCAAGACCATGGGAATTGAAGAGAACTGAAACTATTGATGTTTTGGATGCCATTGGTTCTAATGTCAGAGTCGACACCAGAGGTATTGAAGTTATGAGAGTTTTACCAAGATTGAATGACGATGTTAATGAAGAATGGATTTCTGATAAAACTAGATTTGCCTGTGATGGTTTGAAAACTCAACGTTTGACTACTCCATTGATTAGAAACGGTGATAAATTTGAAACAGCCACTTGGGATGAAGCTTTATCTACTATTGCTTCTGCATATGCCAAGATTCAACCAAAAGATGGTGAATTGAAAGCCATTGCTGGTGCTTTAACTGATGCTGAATCTTTGGTTGCTTTGAAAGATTTGACCAACAAATTGGGTTCTGAAAATGTTACTACTGATGTTAAACAAGCTGTCAATGCTCATGGTTTTGATATCAGATCCAACTATATCTTCAACTCTACTATTGATGGTATTGAAGACGCTGATCAAATTTTGTTGGTTGGTACTAACCCAAGATTTGAAGCTGCTGTGTTGAACTCTAGAATTAGAAAAGTCTGGTTGAGATCTAATTTGGAAATTTCCTCTGTTGGTCAAGAATTTGATTCTACTTTTGATGTTGCCAACTTGGGACAAGATGCCGGTGCTTTAGAAAAAGCTCTTGGTGGTGAACTTGGTAAGAAATTAGGTGAAGCCAAGAAACCATTGATTATTGTTGGTTCTGGTGTTGCTGAATCTAAAGATGCCGAATCTATTTATAAATTGGTTGGTGAATTTGCCACCAAACATGCAAATTTCAATACAGCTGAATGGAATGGTGTTAATTTGTTGCATCGTGAAGCTTCTAGAGTTGGTGCTTTAGATATTGGTTTCAGCAGTTTAACTCAAGATCCTACCAAACCAAAATTCATTTACTTGTTGGGAGCTGATGAAATTACCAATAAAGATATTCCAAGAGATGCATTTGTAGTATACCAAGGTCATCATGGTGATATTGGTGCTTCATTTGCTGATGTTATCTTGCCAGGTTCTGCATACACTGAAAAATCAGGTACTTATGTCAACACTGAAGGTAGAACTCAAGTTACTAGAGCTGCCACTAATGCACCAGGTGTTGCTAGAGAAGATTGGAAGATTATTAGAGCATTATCTGAATATTTGAATGCTAAATTGCCGTATGATGATATTATAAGTGTAAGAATGAGATTAGGAGAAATTGCCCCACATTTGGTTAGACATGATGTTGTTGAACCAGTATCACAAGAAATTGCCAAGATTGGTTTTACTGATTTGATAAATAAGAATAAATCTGCCACTATATTTGGAGAACCATTGAAGAATCCAATTGATAATTTCTATTTCACTGATGTTATTTCTAGATCTTCCCCAACAATGGCTAAATGTGTTTCATCATTTGGTGCTAAAATAGATAAAGTCAAAGATGAAAAACCAGACATTAACTTTTAAAAGTAAAAGAAAGAGAAAATAGGAAATGAAAAACAATCCACCCCTCCATTTTGTACATTAGTCCCCATTATTTTAGCCTGATCATAAGTATTTATTATTATTTTTTTTTTATCCAGTGACATTTCATTAGTCACTTTTAAACCCCCCATTCATTCATTCATTCATTCATGATGATGTATTTTTTTATTTTTTCTTTTTCTTTTCCAGTTTCATAGAAGATGAAGAAGAAGGAAATATTAAAAAATAAAAGTATAATTATTCTCTTTTTTTATTTTAGTTTAATATAGTATAGTATTTTTTTGCATCGATGTGTAGTGGATTCTTGTTGTTGATGATAATTCGGAATTCGGGTAGGGTTTAACTCGGAGGTTCGGAAATGCAACCCTAATAATTCACGCGCTCGCTGTCTGTCATTATCAGATTTTCCAAAAAAAAAAAAAAAAAACTCAAAATCAAAATTACAACCACAATTCTTTTTTCTTCTTCTGTCTTCTCCTTGAGTTGTCAAAACGCAAGGCTTATTTTTAAGCAACACACATATATATATGAACTATGTCAGATTCTAATCAAAAGAATAATGAATTTGCTGGGAAATGGAGACAAACTAGAGCATGTGCAAGATGTAGAAGATTAAAAATGAAATGTTCATTTACTGATCCTAGTTTTACATCATGTGTTCGATGTTTTAATTCAAAAATTGAATGTTCATTTGATAATGATCCAAGTGATCAAATTAAAACAAATCGTCGGAAAAAAAAGAGAAAATCAAGTCCTGGAAATGATATAATAGATAATAATGATGATAATAACAATAAGAAATTAAAATTAAATGATTGTACTACTGGAGAACTGTTATTGGAAATATCTGAAACTTCATTAAAATTATTTCATGAATTAAAACAAGAATTACCTAAAGATTCAATTAATAAATTAATTAATAATTATTCATTAATTTTAGAAACATTAAATCAAACAAGATATAATCAAGAGAAACAATTATTAGATGATGAATATCCTATTATTCCATTTCTGAAAAATTTAATTAAAGAATTAATATTTCGATATAATTATTTAACTTATGAAGAAACCAAATTAAGATTTGAATTTTTCATGAATCAAATGCTACCCCATTTTCCTATAATTCCATTATGTAAAAAATTTAAAAAATTTGAATATTTATTTGAAAATCATCCAATTTTATTAGTATCTTGTATTTCAGTAACAGCTGTTAATGATAATAATTTAGGTATGACAGATTTCACCAGGAATAATTTACAATTATGTAATTTATTAAGTCATTATTTGTATTCATTTATTGCCCATGAAGTTTATGTTAAATGTGATGATTTTAGTATACCTTTGTTATATTCATGTTTAATAGTATCATCATGGTGTGTACCACCAGCACAAATGGGACATTTTAGAAATCAATTGAATGCATTGACAGCATCGAATGTTGCATTATGTATGGGGATGAATGATATTCAAAAAAATCAACAAAGTATGTCAATTGAAGATGATAGTGAATTAAGACAAAAATTACGACTGTTGTTGGGAGTTTATTGTACTTGTGGAGCATTAGAATTATCTTTAAGAAGATTTAAAATTGTATCATGGAGTAATGAAACAGAAATTGCATTTGATTTATTATTAAAAGAATCAAATGATTTACCAACCATTGAAGATCGATATATTTGTTATTTAGCTAAATTAATTTCCATTGGTCATGATGCAGTTGAATTTTTAAATCAATTTGATTCAAATAATACCACTACTAATAATCAAAAGAAGACATCATTTTCATTAACAAATATAAATTTTGTACTTAAGAATTATGAAGTTAAATTAATACAAGTTGTTAATCAAAGTGGATTTATTAATAATTTAGTATTTAAGATTCATTATATTCATTTATTAATAGTTATTCATGATAATTTAATTTCAGGAATTTTAAACATTCTTGATATTGAAGCCAAATCATCCGAATCATCATCATCATCATCATCTAATACTTCCAATGAAATACATGAAAATTTCCTTGAAAAATCTCAAGAAAAGGAATTATTTCTTGAATTTATAGTTAAATTAATAACCAATTGTGAATTATTAATTGATGAATTTGTTAATCTTAATGAATCTACAAAAAATTTCCCCACAGTATTATATTTCCGTCCATTACATGCCCTTATATTATTAGTTAGATTAAGATTGGTTTTAAAATCTCAAAAAATTAATGATTTAAATATCAACGTGGAACAATTTTTCAATATTGTTGGGAAAGTAGTTGATAAGAATTTAGCACAAAATTCATTGGTTTGTTCACAAATGAAAGTTATTTTAAATAAAATTGAAAAATGGTTGATTATATCTCAAAAATATGAAGCTACTACTGGTGATAATACTAATAATACTACTACTACTAATAATAATAGTAATGGTAATAGTTATAGTGAAAAGAGTGATAAGAATAATGGAAAAATTAAGAAATCTGATGATGTGGTTGAAATTATAAAGTTTAATCGAGATAAAGAGATTGAAAATTTAGATATACCAAAATTAGATGATACAGATGATGATGATGAACCAGATGGAGAGGAGGAGAAAGTTAATGAACAGGTACACCAATTATCTAATCCATTTGTTACTACTAACAATGATACTGCGACTACTTCTACTACTACTACAGATAATAATAATCCAATGGTTGATTCATTTAATGGAATTGATGAAGGAATTAATTTAGAACAAATATTTGAAGGTATTGATTTTGATATTTTGCATTTCTTGAATCCATTAGAATATAATTTACATTTAGGTTTTAATCTATAGAATTATATATATATATATATATATATATACTAAAATTTAAATTCTTCTTCTTGTTGTTGTTGATCTTTTGATGTATCCTTTTTCGTCTCTTTCACTTGTGGTTTATTTTCATCTTTTAAATCATAAGTATATCCTGTAATTGAAGAATCATCAGATTTCAAAGTTGATTCTTTTAATATTTTAAATAATTTTTTATCTTTATTTGTCTTTTCTTCTTTATTATCTGCAGAAAGTCCAGATAATATATCATTTAACGTTGGTTCTTGATGTTCTTCCTTCTTCTCCTCTAGTTGTTGTTGTTGTTCTTCTTTTTCCTCTAGTTCTTCCTCTTGTTCTTCTTCCTCTTCCTCTTGTTCTTCGTCTTCCTCCTCGTCGTCGTCGTCAGAGGAGGACTCATCAAGTGCATTCAATCTACCCCAATGTTTAAAATTCTTTCTTTTTGAATCACCATTTTGATCTTTATAACCAGTATTACTATACCCAATATCTAAACCAGGAATAATTAAATCTTTATAAGATGGAGGTTTCCCAATATCTTTCATAATAGTTATCCAAGCAGGAGGTATAGTTATATCATCAATTGGCATACCTAATGCCATACGTAAATTTTTTGAAATTATACCTGGTTTAATTTTCATAATTTTTGAAATTAATTCATCATTTGATTCTTTACCTTCTTCAAATATTTCACCATAAGGAAATAATCTTGGTTTAGTTTGAAATTTATAAAATGCATTATATAATTTTTCATAATCTAAATCTAATTTACCTAATTTTGGTTGAATTTTATCCCGTTGTTTTTGTCTTAATTTTAGATTTTCATCATTATTATCTATTGATCTCATTTCTGAAATTCCTGTTGATTGAATATATTTAGGTAATTGAAATGGTAATTTCTCAATACCTCTTTTAGATGATAAATAATCTCTTTTAAAACTCCAATTAATAGGAATAGGAATAATATTTGCTTGTGATTTAATTGAAATTAATAAATATGGATCTTTTGAATCAATATCATGAATATCAACAATTTGAGGATTTTTACTAAATGATTTTAATTTACCTAATGGAATTTTATTTTGTATTCGAAGTTGTCTTTTAGAAAGTTTTTTAATTGATGATTGATCTTCTTCTGAATCATCATCACTATCTTCTTCTTCTTCTTCAGATGATGATGATGATTGGGAATTAACATCTTGGGTATCTTGATTTGTTTCGGATATGTCTTTGGCTTCATTCTGTTGAGATTTATCATTATTATTATTATTAAATTTATTAAATACAGATTGGAATTGTTCAAATAATGGATTATCTATAGATATATCAATACTTGGTTCTTGTTTAGATTGTTCATTTATTTTTGATTGTAAATCAATTGATTTTTTAATAGAATCTTCATTATTTTTAACCTTTTCTTCAAGTTTTCTTTGTTTAAGTTTCTCTCGTCTTAATTGATTTTTTGATCTTTTACTACCACTAGTTGCCATGATTAATGAATATTATTTGATAAGGGGGGGGGGATATTAATTGTAGAGGGTTTGAACTCATTGCGATAAATATCTTACAAAAAATCTCTGATTTTTTCACTCACAAAATAATCGGTACACACACGATTAAAAGAGGAAACAGTCTCTCTAATAACTCAAGTAACCAAAGATGGAAAATCACATCATGGTTTTTGGTCTAACTGAGTGAGTTCATGGGTTTATTGTAAGAGAATAAGAATATCTACAGTATAATGTCAATAATTAAAATAAAAGATAAATATACATATATTAATAATTAAATAAATAATGCTAGAATTAAAATGCAATGTGAAGCTTATAAATGTTAGTAATAAAATATCAATACTTGTCAAACAAGAACAATGAAGATTACCCCCAATAATACAAAACCAGACTAAAAAAACCGACGACCCCAAATTTTCACACTAAGATATTCTCAATAACTACCCTGTCATTGATACCTTCACCTAATCGTCTTTACCAATTCGATGAAACAATGCATCCCACATAAGATGCTAACGACTTAATTATTTCAAACAATTTCCCTTAGAAAGAAAGAAAGAAAGAAGGAAAGAAAGAAAAGTAAAAGTAAAAAATTTTTTTCGCCCCCGGTGTTGTCTCTTTTATGTAATTGAAGGAATGTTTCCCCTCTCTTTTCTATTTCTCTCAGTGCGTGTGACTTGATCAAATAAAAGTCGTGCACATACTCAAATAGATTCAACCAAACTACTGTACACTTGTATGATACGAAACTCATACACAATTATATTAAACATCAATTATCAACGATTAATTAGCATATTCATTATCTATACAATCAATCTATTCATACGTTGTTGAAAATAATTATCAACTAGCATTAGTAGCAGTAGCGGTGGTAGTTTTATCATATAAGGTATTGATATTTTTTAAAGCCAGATCAATTTTAGTATTTATTTCATTATCAGTATTATCCAATTGTTTTAATAATTTATTTAGATTTTCTTCAATATTTTGAGCTATTTCAAATACCGTTTGTTTTTTATCTTGTTGAGATTGATTATTATTATTATTATTATTATTATTATCTAATGATTCATTATTTATTGAAGATTGTGGTTGTGGTGGGATATCAGTTTGTTTTAATGTAGCATCAGGTGTGGTTGAATCTGATTGATTATTAGATGTTGTGGATAATCCTGGTAATTGTGTTGATGATTCACTTGGTGCACTATCTAATGATGTACTGGACATAGCTGTTGTTGTTGTTGTTGTTGTTTGTTAGTTTCCTACCAGATCTGTAATCTTTGTAAGATTTGAGAATTAATTTTTTGTTGTTGTTGCTCTCTCTCTCACATTATGGAGACAAAGTTTACTTTTCCGAATATTTGGAATTCTTTGTAATCAATCACACGACCATTGATTATTATCGCACGTGAGAGAAACAAATATAAGGAAGTAATTAACAACGCTTGTCTTGACTGCATAACCATCGGGCGCATACTAGCTTTTTATTTTTCATTTGGACAAGCAGGAGGAGGAGAAAAAGGACGAGGGGTTAGATTACATTATCAAGGATTTGCAATGATGATTCTCACATAACCATTTAAAATCGGTTGTCTTTAAATAAATAGAGCGAGAGCTCACTCACACACACTAGACCACTACAGTAGATATATAGTTATATTATGCGAGTATAATATGGGCGCATAATCCCATGGTTCTAGAATCTATTAAAGAGAAAGAAATTTGCTTATCATTCCGTATGTAAATTTTGTCATGTCGGCTTCAATTAGATTCGGGAATTATGGAAAATTTAGGTGTTCCTTTTTCTTTTGCAACTATTCAATGGGTATCACGTAAAATAGTTCAATAAAATTCAGAATACGTAATTCATACTATTTAACATTCCATTCATTCCGTTCCATAGAATACGATAACTTAAGTTTAAACATAGAAGGAATATATATATATATATATATATAAAACTCCGTATGTATATAATTCGATATAGAGTATCTGCTTAAACTAATGCCGGAACTAAAAAAGAAAAAAAAAAGTATTTTAGAAAACGGCAAAAGAAATCCCATATTAGTGGTGTAAGATTACGGATTTAGTAATAAATTTCCGTTGTCTATAGTGTCATTTCAATAATTAATAATTTTCCCCCTTGTTTTTTTTTCCTTAATTGGTTTTCTTTTAGTCTAGTATCTGGGGATGAATCTAAAAATAACCTGGACATGATGGCAATAATGAGATATTTCTGTTGCATCCGTTTTTGATGGTTGACATTTAATCACTAGATAAACATCTATAATGAAAGGGAAGTTTTGAATGATGAGAATGAGAATGAGAAAAAGGGTGATTCAGTTAGTGTATTGTACATTTGTGTAATATGAAATATACGATTTTAAGAACAAAAATAAAAAGTCAAATACTGTTCGGTTCGGTTCGGTGTTTCAAGATGAATTATACAAAATAAAAAAAAATTTCAATCTGCAATTGAATAACATAAAGAAGAAGAAGAATTTTTTCCATATTGATCTGTGAAAAGGAAGGTAAAATTTTATACACATAAAAGTAGATTTTTGTGAAGAATAATATTGAGAATGATTCACAAAATGAAATGAAGAAAAAAATAAAAAAGAAATGAATACCATGGGTAACTTACTATTGTATATGGAACGGAGAACTTGACCAATTCTCCTTTTCAACTGTTTGAAGGAAGCAGATAAAATAAGAATTATTAAAAATAGAAGTGAAGTCTTTCAAAAAAAAAGTCATAGCCCATATGTAAGCCATGATTGAATTTTGTATTGTTTTGATGTTGTTACTGCCGAACGGGAAAAGAAAAAAGAAAAAATAAAATAGAATAGTTCTAAGAATGTAAGAAAAAAAAATAAGTTAATGTTAATGATGTTGATGATCATCATTGAGGATTGAGGATTGATATTTAAAGGCGGCATGTAGGTAGGTAGATAGTAAATAAGTAGATCATCTTGGTGGTATATAACATTCCCTAAATGTTAAGAATAACGTGTTAATAAGATGGTGATAATGATCGTGAGGCAGGTTACGACGGTGATTATCTAATAAACAATACATCCGATTTGTGTAACGTGACTTGTACCATTATTATCGGGATTCTATTTTTATTTCATCTGACTTGACACACACAGAGACCGTTTGATTACTAGATTTATATATAGCAACGATGGGCTGTGTCATGTTCAAGTAAAGGTGGCATTTGATGTAGTATTTGTGTAAGTCAAAGATAACCGAATAACAATTGCAACGGGACAATTGGGGGGGTTGGAAGGTAGGGAGGTAAAGAGAGATCTGTTATAAAAAGCTTAAAATTTGTTTGTGATTGATAATAAATTTGCTTGTTCTTATTCTTGTGCTTGTTCTTGTGTTTGTTCTTGTGCTTGTGCTTGTTCTTGTATTTTGTTATAAATAGAAGAAAGTCTAGATTTTTAGATTGATGGTTCCATAAGTTTAATTGTTTAATTGTTTATTTTTTGATAGGTGCGCGGTTATGTGCAGGGCCACAAACCTTTATGGAGCGAATCTAGACTCACTCACAAAGAGACAGAGAAAAATAAAGAAGGTTTGTACCGTGTGTGTGTCTGAGTGTCTCTTTGTAATGAACTGTATTGTTGTTGTTGGGGGGGATGAGTATTTATTAAGATAAACTGTATAAAATTCAAACTCAATATTTTTGACTTGCTTACACTTTTGGCAGTGTGTAAATAATATGTTGCTTGTTTCAATTCTTAATTACGTCATATCATTATAATTATTCCCTTGATCAGTGTACTATTTTTAGTTGCTGTTGTAACATGTCGGGAATGATACAAGTACTAATTCGATGACACACACACACAAGGGTGGCGAAATGTATAATTAGAATGAAAGAAAAAAAAACAGTCATGAAGATGGCTTGAGTAAATCCAACCGAGGCCTAATTATTCATCATCATTACCCATAGATGATAGAAATATGTTGGACTTGTTTGGTAAGCAGGTCAGTCAAGAGAAAGATTGTTACACAAAAGTATACTACTATTGTAAATAAATTAAAAGATCACAGATTGTTAGTTTGTGTGCATGCACCTGCACACAAAACAAGTGAATTTCTTTTTATTCATTCGGTCTCTTGTTGTTGTTGTTGTTGTTGTTGTTGTTAGTGATTTAGAAGAATCGGTTACGTCATAGGACAAATGAAGAATTCAAGTGAAAAGTCTGACACTTTTTTTTTTCTCTTACTTCCCTGTGGTTGTTGTTGTTGTTGTTGTTGTTGTTGTTCTCACTTGCATAGTTTTTTAACTCACTCTACTGTAGTCTACACTCTCTTTATTCTTCTACCCTTTGGTTGTGTCTCTTTCTCTCCTTTGTTAAAAAAAAAAAAAAAAAAAAGAAAGAAAAAATTTTTTATGCTTCCCTCCCTCTCTCTCTCTCTCTGTATCCTCCCCATTGTAAGTTTTTCCCTTTACTTTACTTTACTCTAATATACACTATACTTTACTTTGGCTGCTGGAATATAAAAACAACCTCAAAAGAAAGGGCAACTCAAAAAAAAAAAAAAAAAAAAAGACAAGGAAAAAAAAAATAATAGCACAACACTTTTACAACACTTTTACAACACTTTTACAACACTTTTACAACAACCGATCTATTACCATTTTACAACCACACATAGATAGAATCATCACAGATGTCAAAAGAGACTATGGCATTTACTTTCCCCAATAGTAACACATCAACTCAATTCAAAATACCTCAACCTCCAATAACTCCAACAACTAACACTACCAATAACACCAACAATTTCACCTCCCCTCTATCACAGCAACAACAACAACAAACCCCATCAACTAACACCACTCCAATAAGAAAAAGACAACCAAAACATAAATCATTCAACAACTCCATATCATCAATCACGTCATCCACGTCAGATTTAACCATTTATGAATCTTCAATACTATCGTCAAAACAACTATCTACAGATACTTTGATTGATGAAAAACAATTACCTCCACTCCCTCCACCTCCTACATCATCAGCACTGAAACATAGATACAATCAATCATTAGATTCAAATAGAACTTTAGTCTCCCTAGATGAGAATGAAGAAGACAAGTTTAAATTCACAATTAATAACAATATCGATTGTAATAATAATAGCAACACATCATCATCACCCATTGATTCATTCTTCCAATTATCAACTCCACCCCCTCCTATAAAGGATCCACAACCTGATTTTTTCAATCAACAACACTCCAGACCAAAACTTCCAACCATGCATTCTACTCCATCCCTTAAAAAACAAGTCACATTACCATCATTGTCCTTTGATTTATCCTTGAAAAATATCAAACAGGAACAACTGAAACGATTGAATTATATACCCCTGCAAAATTTTCGACCTGACATTGAAAAATTATCCGATAGAATACAATATGTATGTCCAATAGAATTTCAAGGTTTGTGTACTGCTCAAGACAATTTAGTCATTGATATCCGTCCATTTGTTGAATATTCAAAATCTCATGTTAAATCAAGTTTAAACATTTGTTTACCATCAACTTTATTAAAAAGAAGCAATTTTTCATTGATTCGTTCAATTAATTCCTTACCTGATTTTGAAAAGAATCGATTCACTGAATTTTTAAATAATACCAAGGGGGATTTAGTGGTTTATGATTCAACAGAAAACTCATCTAATTTATATCATATTTGTAATAAAATCATTACTTGTGCAAATTTCATGACATGTCCAGAAAAGAAGATTTGTTTATTGGATACCAATTTTCTGAGATTTAATGAGTTGTTTCCTAATGCTATGGAAACTGCTAGTCCCGAAGTTGAAGATAATAATTTCCTTAGTCCCATTATAGTGCCTGAAAAATTGAGATCAAGTTCAGTTTCAGATTTGTCCCCTTATCATAAGGCAACCCCATTATCATCGAGTTCATCGAGTTCAATGTTGAGTGCAAATACTCCTATTTTATCTGCCAATTTCACTTTACCAAGTAAATGTAAAAGTTTCAAGATTAGACATAATGAAGAATTACCAACTATACCATGTGGAAATCCATTCGAAGAAAATACAGCAAATTTGTTCAAATTGAGTAATATTCCATCAGATTGTTCTAAACTCCCTGAATGGATCAAACAAACTATTTTTGATGAATCTGGGAATCCTGTAACATTTAAAATTAATAATCAATTTTATTCATTGGAGAAATTGGAACAAAAGAGATTAATTACAGCTTTGTCATTGAATACTGTTAATGATATTTCCCCAATGAATGAAGTTGCACCTAAAATTAGTTGTGGGATTGAATTTGGTAACAAGAATCGATATAAAGATATTTTCTTGTATGATCATTCACGAGTTGAATTGGGTCATGTTAATAATAATCCTAATGATATTCTGAATTATATTAATGCCAGTTTTATTGAACCACCAGAAAAATATCATCATCCTGAAAGTAAATATATTGCTACCCAAGGACCATTGGATGAAACCATGGGAGATTTATGGAAATTGGTTCTTATTCGTAATATTCCATTGGTTATATCATTGACTGATTCTATTGAAAATGGTATTATGAAGTGTGCCCCATTCTGGCAAAGTGGTATTTATAAATCCTATGAAGATACCATTAGAGTCACAGTTGTGAATAATGAAGAAATTGATGAGAATTTAATTGTTCGAACATTCAAGATTAAATGTAATGATGAACCAAGTAGAGAAGTTAAACAAATTCAATTATTATCATGGCCAGACATGGGTACTACATCTGATCCTAGAGATATATTAAAAGTTGTTGGATTGAAACAGAAAATATTGGCTGAATCATCAATCAAAGATAAAACTACATTGGTGCATTGTTCTGCTGGATGTGGTAGAACTGGTACTTTATGTGTTATTGATACTTTAATTAACTATTTAAAAGATAATGGTGACTTAAATACAGAAGAAGAAGATCCAGTATTTGAGATTACTAATCATTTTAGAAAATTGAGAATTTCAATGGTTCAAACTTTGAAACAATATTACTTGATTTATGAAACTTTAATAAGTTATTTTGATAACAAAAATCAACAATAAATTTTTTGCCGTGATTAAAATACGGTTTTGGGGAAGGATAATAGGTTATAATAATAATAATAATAATAATAATAGTATATAATTTTTATATATGTATACCAATAAGTTAATTAATGAATATAGTTACGAGATAAATTGACATTAGTACAAACTAAATGAATTACAATGAAACAATAAGAGATTGTGGTACAATACATGTGTAATAATTAAATCGATGAATTTAGATTATGCATTATATAAAACCATTCAAATTCACAATACAAACCAAACCAACAATTTAAAAAATTTAAAAGACTATTGTGGGAGGAGTATCAATTAATGCATGAATTAGATTTCTGTTAATTAAAAGTGCGCGCGCGCCCCCATTGATATTGTCTAGTGTATTAAATGTACAATTCTAATTCATTCATTGATAATGATGAGTATTTGAAAATAATAAGTTTAGAAATTGATAAAGGGTTTTTATCGTTTCAAAAAGTATTTTGAAAATTTATTCTTATTATTATTATTATTATTCTATACGATGATTAATTGATTGCATGAATGAATGAATGATAATGATGAAATTAGTGAAACAATAAACACAATAATATATATATATATATATATAAATGATTACTACTTTACATAATGTGAAATTTAATGTATAATGTAAAATTAATTGTAAAGAGTATTTTTATGAAAATTTGAAATATTTTTCTTTGTTTTTTATTTTTGTCTATCATTATAATCAATGATGGAAATTCAATTTCAAATTACAGTATTCTTACAAAACCACGAGAAACCATTAATGAAGATGAGGATTGGTTAGAATTTATACAAAACTTTATAGTTTAAATTTTCATATTCCTATATATATATATATATATATTTGATGGGGATAACTTGTGAATTTAATGTGTAATGACATAACCACAAGATTATGAACTAATACAAAAAGAAAAAAAAAACTGTTCAATTTAAAGTTTAATGATTGTTTTCTTTGATTGGTTTTATTCTAGACCTTGTGTTTGATCTAATAACCATTGTAGTTTTTTTTCATGATGAAACAACTTTAATAAATGGAGATGCAATTATGGGATTATAAACTTTCTGCAACAAATAGATAGCTATTTACTTCGACTGAAATGATCAATTATACACATTTATTAAAATTGACACTTATTTCAATTTTTGGTTGTGAAATTAAATTATATCCAATGTATTCAATGTATATCTCCGATTTACGCAATCTTGATGAATGGATGGATGGATGGATAAATGGGATACGAAGAACAAATCCGATGAATTTCCATTTCCATTTTCATTTTCATTTTCCGTTTCGCAGGTTTCGCGAATTTCCGAATATTCACCATCGATCAATCATCAATCAATCAATCAATCAATCAATCAAAAGGGGGACATTACTGGTTGTTCAACATGAATTGAATATTTTATCAACAGCCATGACATTAAAGAAATAAGAAATTATTGTAAACCATATGTATCATCACACACATATATATATATATATATTTACACATGCAATTGATTTGATACAATAAGTAAAAAAAAAAAAAAATTATCATCAATTTATTTAGTAAAAATTTGCCATCAGAGAAAATTAAGATCCATGTCAAAAATTGATTGATAATTCATGTCAACGACTCGACTCAATTCAATTCAATTATACTCTTCATCATCATAACTCTACATTAATTTAATAATTACAAACAGAAAACAAAAAAAAAGCATACATTTACACATTTAATTTAAATATAATTATTTCCAAAATATTTAAGCTAATTTAGCAATAGTAGATTTAATAGCAGCTGGATTAGCACCAATAACTCTTTCAACTTCTTGACCATTTTTAATAAAGACTAAAGTTGGCATAGAACTAATTGAATATTTTTGAGCAATATCACCTAATTGATCAACATCAATTTTTAAAAATTTAACTTGATTATATTCATTTGAAAATTTATCCAATAATGGAGCAATCATTTTACATGGACCACACCAAGTAGCAAAAAAATCAACTACAATAAGTGAATCTCCTGATGATGATAAAACTTGATCGAATTCGGAAGTAGATGTAATAATTTGAACCATTGTTTAATTGATAATTGATAATAATTGTCTAATAAAAAAAAAAGAAGAACTAATAGTAGTTGTTGTTGAAAAAGTAGGTTTTTTTTTTTTGTTGAGATACAACGAGGGATTGCTGTGGCTCTTAAGTATTCTATTTATACTCAAGGAAAAAAAAGATCTAGAATGTTGAATTCCTGTATATAGTCACACACATATTAGTAATCCATTTGGATGAATAATTGTGTGAATGTGTGCGGCAAAAAACGTGATCTCGGAAATTGAATTTATAATCAATTGATGATGATCATCATTACAATTTTGCAACTATTTCACCCAACACGGAACTAGCCCCTAGAGAGACAGAGAGAGTAATTAATAATCATATATGTATGTATATATTTCAATATGTAGAGTCGGTATTAAGTCTATTCATCTAAGGTCAATTCACGTGGTTTTGAACGATATTCAATTTCCCATTCAATTTTAGCAATTTTTTCAGGTAGTATTAAACTATTAGCATCATGTTCATTTTCATATTTTTCAATTATTCTATTACATAAATTAATTTCAAGATTTTGATAATTATTAATTAATTCATCAAAATTATTTTTAATTTGTAATTGTTTAATTGTTTTAATCAAATCTCGACAATAAACATTAGCAATAAATTCAATTGTTTTATTAATTAATTCATCAAAATCTGCTTGAGTAACTTCCAATATAGATGATAAATTAGGAAGTGTAGAATCTTTAAATTTAACTCCAATTGGATCAACACCATTAATATAATCATATTCTTTTTCTTGATATAAAAATAAATTTGTCAATTCTTCTCCATTAATTTTAGTATCATATCCTTCAGGAATATCATTAAATTTAATAAAATGTGCCAATAATAAATCTAACCAATCTTTATTATAACTTAACCCATCAATAAATAACAATGGTAAATTATTAGAAAACATATTTAAATAAATTTCATCTTTATTAAATACAATTTGAATTTGTGGTAATATTTTCAACCATTTACATAATAATTCACCATCAGGTATAAATTTATTCAAATTTTGTAATTTCAATTCAAATAATTGATAATTTCCTTCATTTAATAATTGGGGTTGAAATCCATAAGTAGACATAAAATCTTTAATATTATCTTCTGGATTATAACTAATAGTAACTTCAAATTTCTTCAGATTATTAGAAAATTCATCTCTTTTCAATTTAAGTATAATTAAATCAGATTCTCTTTCAATATCAAAATAGGCATTATTTTCATGACAATGATTAGCAAAATCTAATATTGGTACTAAAGAAATATCTATAACATAATCTTCATTAGTTCTAATTGGAATGATTTTTTTAGCATTTGCATCTAAACTAATTGATAAATCAGCTAAATTATTTTCAATACCACTAACCATATCTTCAATTTCTGTTCCTTTTATAGATCTTGGAATCTCTAAAATTCTTGATCTAACAGCTTGATAAATTTGAAAACAATCTTCAAATGGAAATAATTCTGTAAATTCAAATTTTCCTTCATCTTCACGATGTAAAATCTTCAATTGTTCAATTAATGATTCATATTCTAATCTAAATTTATTTGACATTTCAATATAACCAAGAATAAAATCATCATCATGTGTTTTATGTTGAGGATATTTAATAGTAAATGTATTACATAAAATATCCAAATAAATATCCAATTTTCTTAAAGGTGATTTTGCATAATATGAATTTTTAGGATATTTCAATCGAATATTTTGAATAGTTTTAAATGCAAAAAAATATGTCAATATAATATGTGTTTCACTACTAGGTTCCATAGTATTTAAAAAATTAATAACTAATTCCGATTCTTTAATCGGAACAGTTCCGGGAAATACGGTTAAATCACGTTCTTTAATCTCTTCTAATGGTTTTATTAAAGTATCCAAACAAAATGAAGATTCTCTAGGAATACGTAATATTTCAAAATCTGAATCAGGATATTCTATAGATTCATCAGGGGTGAAAAATAATCCAATACCTCCAAGTTTACTTTCTTCAATGGTTAAATTTGGATGCAAGACAATTTTTTCATCCTTAATCCAATGAACAAGTTCGGAGTTGTTGGAAACACCAGGGATTTTTAAATCTGGTGGAATAATAGTTTCTTCAAGTGTCATATAATGTTGTTGTTGTTAATAAAATTTTCTGGTTTTCCAAAGGAATATGTAATATATGTTGTAGGAATTATTGGCTTTCCTTTTTATAGATAAGACACTTGGGAATCTTTTTTTTTTTTTTCCTTTCTTTCTTTTTTTTGCCAGATCATTGATGTCCCACTTTGATTGGGAACAACAGAAATTATTTTGTTGCTTTTTCTTACAAATTTTAATGCACAGAATTTCTTTTCCCTTTTTTTGATCATGCCACACTACCTTTTCGAGGTTCGCACTGAACAATCAAGTTGTTGTAGCGTAGTAGTCGTAATGATAGTACCGTGGGAAGAAAGAAAGAAAATTTTTTTCTGTTTCTCATTCTCATTCACTTGTCACCTTTAATCATAGTTACATCATTCATATTACATACTAATAGATTTAACTTTTCTTGAAATAACACCACATAGTCATGGCTTGGGACGACGAAGATTTTGATATTCCATCAAACAATGCATCAGCTGCTGTAGCATCATGGGAAGATGAAGAAGATGATGATCCAGTTTTAGAATCTTGGGATGTTGATCCAGAAGAAGAAGAACGTAAAAAGAAAGCAGCTAAAGCTGAAGAAGCTAAAAGAAAAGCTGAATTAAAAGCTAAAGAAGATGCTTTGAAAGCTAAGAAAGATGCAAAAAGAAAAGAATTGGAAGAATTTGATCAATTGGATGAAAAAACACGTAAAGAATTGTTAAGAAAAGCCGAATTGAATGCTGATTTAAACAATGCCGCTGATTTATTTGGCGGTTTGGGTGTTGCTGGAGATGATGAAGATTTTGATATTAATGAACATCCAAGAGAAAGGGCCAATAAACAAAAATTAGCAGCAGCTGCTGCTAAAAGACCAGTATTGACTAAAGATACTCCATTAGAAGAACATCCATTATTTCAGCCAACCAACAAGGCCGAATACGAAAAATTAAGAAAAACTTTGGGTACCACTTTAACTGCATTAAGTGAAGATTCTCCTTTATTATATTCATCTAATTTAGCCATTGATTTAATTAGAGATTTATCCCAACCTTTATCTGTCGAGCATCTTAGGAAAGTCATCAGTACTTTAAATGTTGTCATCAAAGAAAAGGAAAAGCAAGAAAGACAAGCAAGATTAAAGAAAGCTGGTGGTACTGCCACTGGTGGTGCTGGTAAGAAAAAGGCTAAACCAGCCGCTAGACCAAACGTTGGTGGTGGTGGTGGTTTCAAAAAGGATGCCTTTGCTGATCTTGATGACGGTCAATTTGATGATTTTGATGATGATGATTTCATGTAAGATTTCCATTTATAATAATTTCTATTTGTCATCATTACCAATTTCTTATCATAGTTAAGTAGATCCATCGGGTCTGAATCAGTTACGCTATTAATTATTTCCTCAGTGACCTCATATTCAGACTCTTTTACTTCTGTATAGTCCAGAATATCATCTAATACATAATCTTGTTGATTGGCGTATGTCGAAGACAGTGTCATCATTTTGGTTGCGTTTTGTGTTGATTTTGTGTTGCCGAATTCGGTCAAACCAACCACTGGACTATTTAAGATGTAATTTAAAGAACATTTTTCCAAATACACTGATTTCATAAGTGTAGATATATTTGGTAAGACAGCACTGGGCGAAGTACAACTATCGGCAAGTTTGTTCTCGTAAGGTTTTTGGGTGTCCTTGCATGGTGATAAGAAGTTTGCAGCACTGAAAGTTTTTAATTGATACACTGGGGTGAAACCATTGACAATTGGTGGATTCTTTAGTTCCAATTGAGTAGTGGATGATACAATATTACCATTATCAAATGACTTATCGGCAGAAGGAACTGTCTTCTTTACCATTTGGTTCACACCAGTTTTACTAATTACAGACTGTTTCCATTTGTTCTTCCTCAGAACATGTTTACCAAATTTAGCTTTGGATCTACCTTGGGGTGTTGAAGTAGATAAAAATGAATATGGATCTGGTGTAATATCATTTTTATTGTTGAAAATATCAATTAGTTTATTCAGTGATACTATGGTTCTCTTATTGTGATTTTCTAAATAATGAATATTAGTTTTCTCTTTCAACGGTTTCCTATTCTTCATCTTTATTTATTACTAACTTGTGAATAATATATACTGAAATCACCAAGTTCCACCAATACTTTTCATCTATTGGTTGTTTAAGTTTTTGTTTTTATTTTTGACAACAGTTGGCTGTAAAAGCACACACACAAGGGTTTTAAGATGGTCGCCGCACACGCGTCCCAATTAGGAATTACCTGTCTTGTAATATTTTTCTCTATCCAACAGAGGAAATGAAAAGCAAAAAAAAAAAAAAAAAAAAAAAACATAATCTATCCAAATATAACAACCCAGTTTTTTGTTAACACGATCAAACAAAAATGTCTAATGACGATATAATACTACCATCAGCATCTTCATTAGCTAAACTAACAATCAATGATATATCCAAATCAGGATTTGGTTATAATCCATCAGTTGGACCAGCATCAAATACAATCACATTTGAATCATCCCTGGTTTTACTTAATAAACGAACAATTTCATTAACTCCAACATCAAATAATTCAATTTTAGATAGGAATATAATCTCGAAAAAACCACATGAAATTAATTTATCAAGTTTATCATTTTTATTTTGTGAGATTATTAATTGGACACATTCTAATTCAAAAGGAATTCAAGATTTAGAAAATAGATTAAATGGTTTAGGTTATACTATTGGACAAAAATATTTGGAATTATGTAAAATTAGAGAAGGTTTTAAAAATACTCATCGAGAGATTAAATTAATTGAAATGTTACAATTTATTCATGGACCATTTTGGAAATTAATATTTGGTAAATCAGCTAATGAATTAGAAAAATCTCAAGATACTGCAAATGAATATATGATTGTGGAGAATTTACCAATGTTGAATAGATTTATAAGTATACCTAAAGAATATGGAGATTTAAATTGTTCTGCATTTGTGGCGGGAATAATTGAAGGTGCACTTGATAATAGTGGATTTAATGTTAATGTAACAGCTCATACTGCAGCCACAGATGCCAATCCTTTAAGAACAGTATTTTTAATTAAATTTGATGATTCAGTATTAACTAGAGAAGCAACAAGGTTTAGTTGATTTCATGTTCAACAACTAGGTCGTGTGTAGGTTCATAATTAACAACAAAAATAAAAGACAAAAAAAAAAAGTCAAATTTTTTTTTTTTTTTTTTCACTCAATTGTCATAACCTGTCATAGAATCAGATACATTGAAGAGAAATAACCATGGGGATAACAATTCGACAAGCTACTATAAATGATATCCAAGCGATGCAAAATGCAAATTTGCATAATTTACCAGAAAATTATCAATTAAAATATTATATGTATCATATTCTATCATGGCCACAAGCATCATTTGTCGCAACCACTTATGATGAAATCATTAATGTAAATGATTCAGAAATAGATTTCCCAATTCCAACTGATCCTAAAGGAGACACTGCATATATAAATAAAGGAGAGAAAATTGTTGGATATGTTTTAGGTAAAATGGAAGATGATCCAGAAGCAACTGATAAAACACCACATGGTCATATTACTTCATTATCAGTAATGAGAACTTATCGTCGAATGGGTATAGCTGAAAAATTAATGAGACAATCATTATATGCCATGTGTGAACTGTTTAAAGCTGAATATGTTTCTTTACATGTTAGAAAATCAAATAGGGCTGCATTACATTTATATAGAGATTCATTAAATTTTGAAGTTCAATCAATTGAAAAATCTTATTATCAAGATGGTGAAGATGCTTATGCTATGAGATTGAATTTAAAATTAGATGAATTATTACCTTCATTAGCACAAAAAAGTGAAGAAATTGACGATTTATCTAAAGATTTATTAGAAGAAGAAGAAGAATAATAATAATAAGATTAAACATACGTATAGGTAAATACATTATTGAAATTTTATTTAATATCTTTCTTTCATTCTACTGGCAACAGTACGTAAATTACCATAAACTTTACCTGGAGGAGAACCCAAAATTAAAGAAACAACAGCTTCACGAGCCATTCTTATATGTGTGAATCCACCCAAAATATGAATTTTTGAATCAGCTAGAACAATTCTTGTTCTAGTAGCATTTTCAATAGCAAATTTAGTTTTACCATCTTTACCAGCAATTCTACCAATTGCTCTTGATAAATGATCACCAGTTAATGTTTTAACATCTTTAACTTCAAAAGTTTCAATATATAAATCATCCAATCTTAATAAAGCAATAGCATCATCAACATCAAAACCTAAAGTGAACGCTTTAACAAAATCAGCACCTTTTTGTAAAGCACCAACATCAGTAGTATGTTTATTTGTTCTTAATTCAACAGTTCTTGTTTTCAAATTCATTCTAACTTGTAGTTTTAAATGTTCAACTAATGGTGGATATACTTTAGTCCAAACATTCTTTAATGGTGTCATTCTATGTGGTGGTACAGCAACTTTTCTACTTTCTAATTTAACTTTCATATTGGTTTTAGAAGCAGCAGTAAATCTAGGTTTACCATTTTCATCTAATTGAAGTTTTGTAGATTCTGGTTCTTTTGCTGCTGCTGATGATGATGATTCTTCATCTTCATCTTTAGATGATTGTTCAGTACTTGGGATAGTATTAGTATCTATTAACATATCTTCATCATCTTCTTGTTCATGATTTGGTTGTGGGATATTAGTGTTTGTGGGTATTTGCTCTTCTGTAGTAGTTTTCTTTAATGCTGTTGGAGCTGCCATCGTGGTAATGTATTATAAATGGTAATCAAAATCAACTGATCTATATCTTTCTTTAAAGTAAGAAAGAAATTTATAATCTCATCTCTCTCTTGTTTAGAAAAGAAAGAAAAAAAAAATTTGTAAGAGCAAAAAAAAAAAAAAAAAAATTCAGTAAAGGTCGTGCGATCAGGCACAATTTTTTTCAAAGATTTTGTTTCCAGTTATTTCTATAGACACTTATACAGTGAGATTTAATGTAAGATTATGTAGACGGGAGGGAGATTTTAATTTGGATCATTTGAAAATGACATAGAGATCAAGTGGGATAAATTCCTGATCAAGAAAATATATATTTTGTATAAATTGACTGACTGTTGCTGGTTAATAAGCACGCGCAAATCCAAACTGAAACGCGTGCCAGCAACTGAAATGGAGAGTGAAAGTTGTCCTACGTGTAATGTGAAAGAGTACGTTTCAGGATATGATGGCTGATCAGTTGTATGGTATTGAAGAAGCAGGAATATGAATTGTGGCATCAAAGTTATAACTGTTGTATGTGTGTATGTGTGTATGTGTGTGTTAGTAGTCTAGTGGTCGTTTATAACCGATAGTTACACAAACCCCCAGCTTTGAAATTACTCGTTGCTTTTTTTTTCCTTTTGCTCCCATAGTGCTACTAATAACAAGAGAGCAAGTGAGCAAGTGAGAGAGAGAGAGAAGAAAAAAATTTTTGTTTAAATTTCTATTGGATCCCTTCTTCTTTTTTTTTCACATTGATTATTAAACTTCCTCTTTTTTAAAAATTATTTATTAACACACCATTTATCATCTTCAACAGATAAACTCTAGTTCATTCTCATGATTAGCAGGTCATTAACTTCACCGTCTATAACAAGAACTCTTACACACAATGCATTGAAATCCACATCTCATATAGTACCCATCTCAATATTATCCACACGAACACTAATATCCCGGAGACTACTTTTCAACCAAATAAACTCTCAACCATCACAACTGTTTATACACCTACTCCCCCGCTATTTTTCAACATCAACCAGATTCACTCAGAAACATGATCCTTTGGAAAACAAGAAACGTACTGAATTAGTACCATTTGTAACTAAAGCAACTTTACTTTCCCAAGCAAATTCAAAGTTATCCCGAATGTTAGTCCATATCAAATGGCCTTTGTTAAGAAATACAAATTCTACTTCCAAATGGGATGTGATGTCGGCTTTTATTTCTTGGTTAGTTATGGGTAATATATTATGGGTCATTTTAGGAACTACTACTTTTGGTTTGGTTTTGATGTATTCATTACATTACTTGAATAATCTTGTGGGAACATTTACTGATAGGGCTAGTAGTAGAGAGGGTGATGACGAGTCAGATAAGAAACCTAATAATGTTTTAGGATATTTGATTGGAAGTATAATATCATTTGGATTGGGCGTCAATTTGAAATTTGAAAAAGGTTCAACTTTACCAGAGTTTAAAGATGGTAAATTAAGATTTAAGAATTTTACCATTGTTTCAAATGAAAACACCGACAAGAGTATTCAGTTTAAGGGAAAAGTTGAAGCCATGGATATAACATTATCTTTTAATAAATGGTATGAAGGTAATGGTTTGATTTATGATTTGGAATTGTTTGGCTTGAATGGGAAGTTGTACAAGCTGGTTAGATCTACTCCAGATGAAACTACATCTTCTAAGAAATCATACAGATTGAATGAGAATATTCATTATCAATTTGACTTGGATAATGACGTTGAAGAAATCACAACTGCGAAAAAGAAGAATACTAATACACCAATAATTGATGAGAATTATATCTTTGATCATGTCAAGATATACGATTCGTATTTGGAAATTTATGAAGACCAACAAGCTGAAACTCCATTGAAAATTAATATTTTCAGTTGTGATTTACCTAAATTAAGAGGCAACAAGATTGTGTTGGATTTTTTCAATGCTAATAACGCTAGTGGCGCTATTAATGATTCTATGTTTACTATTCATAAACGTCAAAATTTAGACCCTGAAAGTAGTCAAGACAAATTGATTAGATTTAAACTAGATGCCATTGATTTAGGGGAAATCAACAAATTCAATCCAGATCTGAAGTTTAATTGGATTGTCAACGGTAAAGCAGAAATTATAGCTGATATAACCTTACCAGAAATGCAACAACAACAAGATGATTTGAACAAATCTATTGGTGAATTTATTGGCAAGATTTATGAGAATATTTTTTACCAAAACGCTAACAACGGCAACAATACCAATGCTGGTAACCCATCGGAAGATTCTTTGTTGAAGGATGCAATTGCTGCAATTTATCATACTTTTAAAAAACCAGAGGAAGAAAGTTCACCTAAACACGCTGAGAACTCGTATGTTATGGTTAATGTGAAAATGAAATTGTATGATTTAAAAGCATCTTTACCTCAAGTATTACCTACTGCAAATGATGGAACTCCTTTTATCTCATTGACTGATTTGAGATCTTTGATTAGTTTTATTAATACTGAAAACCAAAAACCAATTACCATAAAATCAACTGTTATTGAAAAGATTACTGATTTATCAAATATTGAACATTTAGGACAAACCAAGATGTTTGATTACATCATGGGTGATGTTTATGAAGAAATGTCATATTTAGTTAGAGATGATGCTAGAAGAATTATAAATGAAAAATCTTGGAGTAATTCCGTAGCTACACAATTGTTGATTCTTGGATTAGGTGCTATTGTATAGAGTGGCATGTACATATTTTTATTTATTTAAGTTTACGTCGTTTTATGATTGGAATTCCCTTTTCTGTAGATTGTAAATCTTGTAGAATTTCGTGATCTACAGGCTTAGCTCCAATTCCTAATGTTATACCCTTTTGACGATGATTTAGAATTTCTTGTTGTTTTTCCTCCTTTTTGTCTTTTTCTTCATCATTATTATCATTCCAACCTAATCCACGTAAAAAAGCAGCACCAAATTCTTCAACTGGGATTCGTTTCTCATTATCTGATTCTTCAGACTCATCATCTGAATCAAAATTATTCATGGTTCGTTTTTTAATAAATGATTGCTGTTTGATATCGTCTGTCTTTTCAAAAGTGGTCACTCCATATGCTAATTTTACATCTTCTTCTTCTTCTATATTAGACGGCACTTCTTTCAGGTGTAGAATTTTTTTATTTCGTTGTTTGAGTTTAATAATTGGTTTATCTGTATTGGTTTGTTGTGGTACATCATCTTTAGAATACGATGAAATTAATTTCTTTGATTCTTTTTCATCTTGATTAATTATAGGTTTCTTTAATTTTGACGCTGGTTTCTTCTTTAAACTTATCTTTATACCCGACATGATTCACTTTCGATGACATCTACAACATTGGATAGAGATTTTTTTTTGTGTGTCGAATTTATGTTGAACCCACCCCGACGCGTAGTACAAGGAAAAAGAAAGAAAAAAAAAAAAAAAAAACGGGTGTCTATTATTTCTAACTTTGGAGTAGAACTCTGATTGGCAGCTATTGGTTATACTTCAAATGGAGATAGTGGGACTGGAAGATATACCGAAACAACAAGGGTATGAGTCAGAAGATGAAGACATTCCTGTTGATCCTGAATTACTCCCCAAGAATTCTTTAATGAGTTTATTATCAGGAAATCAAACCAAAAATAAAAAACAAAAATCCCCAACTAAATCGAAAATACGAGAGAAAGATAATGACAATAAATATATTCAAATGATTAATGATAATGAAAATATTAATAAACTAGAATCAAAATTTTATCGTTTGGGTAAAACAACTAGTTCGAAAGATATTTTGAAGACACGTAAAAAGTCAGACCCAGTACAACTTCCATCGACTCCTCCAAAATTAAATCATATTGATCCGGCACATCTTTCTGATAATGAGTCGGATGTAGCTGATACCACACTAGATATAGAAGCAAAGATATATGGGAATAAGAAATCAACAAGTGTTAAGGATCTATTTTCAAATTTCAAACCTAAACATGTAGTAACTTTAAAGATTCCACCAGATATGTTAAGGAAATGTTCATCAGATATACTGGAAGATGAACATGAAGATACAGAGATTATAGAGTCTAAGATATTTGCCAATGCAAAAAGTGTTAATGTTCAAGATATGTTCAAGCAAATGAAGCCACAGCCAAATAAATTTGTAAGACTTAAAATGAGTCCGGATATTTTACTAAGATATAGTTCTGAAGCTGAAGATGAAATAGAGGAAATGAATACTTCAGATATAGAAAGAAAGATTTTTGAATCGAAACCAAAATCAAGTGTTTTAAGCATTCTTGGTCTGAAACAACCGGTTGTTAAGTCTACTACTAAAAAATCAAAATTAACAACTGCCACCAAAGCTAAAGAGACATTTTTTGTTACACTTAGAGTAAACCCAACAGAACTAACCAAAATCAAACAATACGATAATCCGTTAATTACAAGAGGGGTTAAGACTAGTGGTGGTGGTGGTGGTGGTAAATCAAGTAAGTCATTTTTTGCAAGTATGATGCAAGCAAGTAAAGCTGCTACAAAATTAGAACATATTCAACAAGAAAAGGAAATCAAACCACCAGAAGATTTGAAAAAATGGCAATTTCACATTTACGACAAAATGGATAATGACATTCCAAGACAACTTAATTTAAAGAGACGAGAAAGGAAGTTTGATGTTGATGTGGGAGGACAGTTTAGTTTATGTCCCGACATGTTGTCATGTAAAAATTCGAAACAATACAAATATGAAACTAAACCGTTATCAGATCTACAGGAATATGCGATGTTCAGACTACCCAAGTTACAAAAAGCACCAGCTTTACAGTTTGCATTTAACAAAATTGGTCAGAATTCAGGAACTGAACTATGGGTGGATTTTTTCAAACCGCAACAGGTGAATGATTTATTGATGCATAAGGAGAACAAAACACAGATATATAACTGGATTTCTAACTCCTTTGCCAAACTTGAAAATCAGGCACCATTGAAGGATATGAAACAAAAGATCAAACAAAGAAGACTTCAACAACTACAGGATCCGTTTGTGGTATATGATAATGAAGGTGAAGAAACCGATGAGGAAGTATTCTCTCCGTTTTTGATTATTCAAGGATCTTGTGGATCAGGAAAATCTAGTGCTGTTCACACGGTAATGAATCAATTACAAGGATATGTTCATGAAATCAACACAGGACAAAATCGAGGTAGAAAAGATATTTACAATAATTTAAAAGAACTATGTACTACTCAATCCGTTAAAGACACCTCTGAGTTTCATAATGGATTGGTATTACTTGAAGATATAAATATATTATTTGAACAGGACAAGACATTCTGGCAAGTTGTTCAAGAGATTGTGAACATTTCAAAAAGACCAATTATTTTAACTTGTGAAGAGTTATGGAATATACCAAAAAGTTTAATTGAATTTGCTCAACATGATAATTCAATGGTATTTATGGATGATTATACTGTGCTGAAAAAATTAGTTGTTGATTATTTGTGGATATGTTGTTTGGTGCACCATTGTGATGTTGAATTTCAAATTTTAGATGATATTGTAGATGAGAATTGGAATGGTCATAACTTTGATATAAGAGGAAGTTTAATGCAATGTCAAATATTATGTGAATCATCAAAAACTGATAGTATAACCGTGATCAAAAGACCTCCATCAGTTGAAAGACCAGAAGTTACCAACTTAGCTGATTTGATGGATCAACTCGAAATGAGTTCCTCGGCGGATGTTTTACAATCATTATCAAAGTCACAATTTAAGTTTACTAGACAGGAAAATGAACTTGATGATATATATTGGATTGATGAATTTAAGCAAACCACATTACCTTATGAGTTGAACATTGGAGATGTTTTGCAATCACAATTTAAACAGCTTGATAAATCTATTCCAGAAGTTAAATTCTTAATGAATGATTTACGTCATGAAACAAAAACATTCCTTGGATCGAGGGCAAAATTCTTCCTGAATATAAGTTTAAAGAGAACTCGAACTGGAGGAGGATCATTTTCAATGTTGGATACTGTTGGTGTTCCTGATACTTCTTGTTTAAATCATGTGAGTAATACTTCATTTATTCTTGATATCTTACCTATGGCAAGACATTGGACTAGATTCCAAAAATCAATTGATCAATTTGAAAATGATTCATTAGAACAAGGTAAACCAAGTATTAAACAATTTTTAAAATATCGTGACTTTAATTATGAATCTACATTAGAAGCAACTATAAATTTCAATTAAATCAATTTTGTTCTTGTTTTAATCATACCTCCACCAAACGATCGAGCCGCTTTATGTTTAAAATCAGTAGCTTGTAATCTTCTCCATGCTTCTTCAATATGATGAGGCATAATTGGACTAGCCAATTCATCAGGTTTATCAAATAAATATTTTCTTTTTTTAGGTTTTTCTTTATTATTATTATCTAAATTTTGTTTCTCTTTTTGAATTTGATGTAATTTATCTTCTGAATTTTTAATATTCATGGCTTCTTCAGTTAACGAACATACAATTTCAAAAGTTAAAAATCCTAAAATATCAATTACATCATCATTTGGTCTTGTATCACATAATTGAGTCATTTGAGCCCATTCTCTAAATCTTTTTGCTTTTCTAAATGTAAAACTAGCTTGTCTACATTCACTCCAATGAACATATTCTTCTCTAGTCATATTTTTAGTTCTATCATCAGCCATTTTTAATTTTTTTAATCGTTGAATACTTGCGGCTTTTTCTTCGTCATCAATAGTTTCATTTTCATCTTGAGTTTCTAAATGTTGTTCAGTAAACATAAATTGTAATTCCCATGGTAATCTTATTTTTGATTTTTTATATCTTGATAACATTTTTGATGAATCATTAGCTTGATTTGGATTACCTTGATTAGGATTATTCCCACCAGCTGCTCCACCAGTAGCAGCATCATTTTCAATTAATGATTCAGTACCTCCACCTTCTTGATCTTTAGCATTTTTTCGAACATCTTTCCATGATAAATAAGTACGTAATCGATTAACTTTTGCTTTATCATGACGAATTAAAAATATAACATCTTCTGGTGTAATACTTCTACTACCTCTTGAATTTGCTGTTCTTGTTGATTGTGTTAAAATTTCAATAACTTGTCCTCGAACAATATCTTCAATTAATGATGTTGTCTCAACTGGTGGATCATTAGATTCTCCTGAAACAAACATCATTTGTTGAATCTCTATTCGATATTTATATTTGTTCTCCGACGACATGTTGATGGATAGTAGATAACTTGGTTGGTTGTATGAATGGATTGAGAATTGATTTCTAGCCCTAAAAAAAACCCACCACTTGAATTTCTCAGGAAAATCAATCGTCGTGCACTACCCAAACACTATAAAAGCACACTCCATCGAAGCACTAGGAAAAAAAAAATTTTTCTCAAACACTTTTTCTCTTTTTCTTCTTTCTTTCAATATCAACAATTATTAATTACTAACTTCAAAGAGTATGTTTTAATATTCAGTTATTAAATTTAACAAAGAAAAATTTGTTTTATCTTTTATTTTTTATGATGACTCCGAGTGCATTTGGCTCGAGACGTAATGTCGATGTGGAAAAACCCAAGCTACCTTTATTTTTTTGTCTGATACTTTCAAAAAAAAAAAAGAAAACAAATACAATTTTGATTCTTCAATTTTGAATTCAAGTTTTACTAACAATGCATTTCGTAGTATTCTATTAAAGAATTCATATAGTCTAATTATAAATATAAATATAAAACCTATTCAATACTTTTAATGTTATTTTTACACTGTAGATATTATCCTTTTGTATAATTTTGCGATGAGGAAGAAAAGAGAAAAGTTAGAATTGTGTATCTAATGCTATTATTGTATATTACCAAAGATTATTTAACCAAATAATTGAATACCATTGTCTTCTGGTATGATATCATCATCGTTTTCTTCATCGTTATTATTATCATCTTCATCAATTTCATTCATATTAACTTTTTGACCTAATAAAGAAGCAAAAAATTCATCTATCTGATCATCATTCCATTTCCAAGATCCAATAGAAGATTCAAAATTTGCAATTGGTTCTTGAATATGATATCTTAATTTTCTACCTTTTGAAGCTTTAGTATCAACATTATTTTTCAATTTATTAACTTTTTGAGCTGATCTTAAATTAATAGTTATACCTGTAGTTGGATCACTTGATTGAACTTTCTTATCAACTAAATCATTCAATAAAACTCTATAGAAATCTTCATCATCAAATATGAATGGATTTTCTGAACCTTGAGCTTTTTTACGAATCATTGTTTCTTCAGGAATATCTTCATCGTCGTCGTGGCCATCTCCATCTTTTTCTTCTTGTTGTTTTTGATGATCTTCTGGATTATAACCTATTGGAGTTATATTTCTTCTGTTTAATTTAGTTCTTTTGATTAATCTATCCATATCTGATAAGTTATTGTTGACTTGTTGTTCAAATGATTGATTAATGGTTCTAAATTTGTTAGCATTCATAGCATTACTACCAGAGGAATTGGAAACTTTTGCAGACCATTTGGTTAAAACAACATTACGTTTTGAATTTAATTCCGAATCTGCTTTAGTTGTAACTTCTGAATATTTGGAGAAACTTCTCTTTTTAGGTGATGTAATTTTATTTTCTTCATTATCTTCAAGTTCATTTCTAAGACTAAATAAACCATCTAATAACTCAAATAATTCAGATTTAGCTTGTTTCAATAATTTATCACTGTCTTCAGATTTGACCTCTTCATAAGTGATTGAATTAATAGGTAATAAATTACTACTAGTGACAGATTTTTGGAATTTTAATCTAACATCAATGATTTTTTCAAATGTTTTGTTTTGTAGTTGAATAGCATATCCTTTTAATGCATCATTAGTGGCAGATTGGGATAATCTATTAACAATATGTGATCTTTCTTTAGACATCAATTGTTTTAATAATTGTCTTTTGTGTGATGATGATGATTCTTCTTCTTCTGACTCAGACTCTTCGTCTTCTTCTTCGTCTTCGTCTTCTTCGTCAGAATCACTTTGATTTCCTTCTTCTTCTGATTCACTTACGTCGGAAATTTCTTCTTCTTCCTCGTTACTATTGATGGCTTCTTCTACTTCTACTTCTTCCTCTGACTCTTCTTCACCTTCTTGTTCTGATGCATCATCATCATTATTATACAAATCATTCCTGCTGACAACATCTCCAACATATTTCTCACCCAAGTTCACTCTGGTATTATTCTGTCTCAATTTAGACTTGGAAGTTTCAACATAATGTTCTTTTCTCAACTCTTCGTCATCATCTTCATCTTCAGATCCAATATCTGATCCATCATTGTGGTCAAAAATATGGTCACCATTTGCTTGTCCCAAATCATGATCTTCTATGTCATAATCTGTTTTAGGTGTGTATAAACTGGAAATTTGATCTGCTAATGATTTCTTAGCCATGATTGATCTTATAAAATTCTAATTGATTAATGTATAACTCCAAGAGATGCTCATCTAAAAACTTTCATGCTAATTTTTTTTTTCTCTCTCTCTTTTCGTTCCTTCTTCTTAAAGTCAATTTGTCCTTCACGACACGACTTTTCACGAGGTGGAATGTCGCGTCAAAGATTTTTAATGTCAGGTTACGACATTCACTATTTTTAGCCATTTTGTGGCGCATGTGCACGACTCCCCTTATTATTTTTTTGTTTCTGGACAAAAGCTTAATTTTGGGGGGGCAGAGTTCTTCTTCTTCCTCCAAGCGAAAGCAAAAAAGAAAAAAAAAAAAGAAATGAAAGAAAAATAATAAATTCAACACAACAAAACAAAACAAAACAAAATAAAATAAAAATTTCAACCATCCCCCTTTATTTACTTGCTCTTCCTTCCTTTCTTTCATTCATTCATTCAAGGTTTAATTATAATTTTTATATTCCACTATTATTTCTAATTTAGTTGATTATTTCTTATTGATTATAAATTCACAAATTAGAAAACCAAGAATCTACTACTCAACTAGCTGAATATTTATTCCGTTCATTATAATTTAGAGAAATAGTTATCGTTTCACCCTCGCTTATTGAAACCATTTCATATATTCCTTTTACCTTTTAATAGATCTCATTCTTTTCCTGCTTTTACTACTATGAATTTCTTTAAACTAATACTTTGCATTGCATCTTACTTGGCATTAGCATTTGCATTGGCAGATCAAGATGATGGTAATGCTGCCAAAACAACAGCAACCACTACTTCAGCAACTTATGTCTGGATTACAACTACTGTTGGTGGACAGCTTGCAACCATTTCTGTTCCTTATTCTCAAAGTTTTATGAGTACTTATTCCACTGCTAATTCCGATGCTGTTGAAAGTGGTAGTGTTGGATTAGGTTCTATTAGTGGATCTCTTGGTGGTATTAGAAGCTACAGTCAAACAACAATCACCAACTCAAATGATGCTCCATCTCATTTCAATTTCGATGGTTTATACAGTGGTGTCATTGGTGGTGTTGTGCTTTTATTGGGTTTACTTTAATACAGTTTATGATGGTCATTGCAACCAAGTCCTTGTTTTTTTTTTCATTGCTTCATTTCATATATATTTACAAATAACATTAAGAAAAACTTCTAACACATGAATGTTATATAGTACAATTTTTGTTGTTGTTGTGGTTATTTGTATAGTTTGTCTTTCATCTGTGTTTTTTTTATTGATACATTTATTTGGTTTTATACAGTTGTTCATTCTTTATACATAATCATACAGATTTTCCATATTCAGAATCGATCTCTCATCTTTTTTGTGTGTGTGGGTTGCCATAAAATTGTTTGTCAAGTCGTGTGGGAACGGTCAGAAAATTTTTCGTTTGGATTTCTGGTTGTCTAACAAGAAAAGAATAACGAAAAAAAAAAAATTTCCCATCAGCGTTAAAGTCAAAAGACCTTCTATTGTTTCTTACCTTTTGCAGAAAGTTATTGTACTTAACCAAACGTAATAAAGTATGTATCTTGGAAATCATAGAATTTTATAATGTCATAGTTAATTGATTACTAACGTATTATCATCATTATTATTATTAGTTATGTCTGAAGAATTAGCTCAAAAAACTGAAGAATTGTCATTGGATTCTAAAACCGTTTTTGATTCAAAAGAAGAATTTAACGCTAAACATCCTTTGAATAGCAGATGGACTTTATGGTATACTAAACCACAAACCAACAAGAGCGAAAACTGGCATGATTTATTAAAACCAGTCATAACTTTTTCCTCAGTTGAAGAATTTTGGGGTATTTACAACTCAATTCCTCAAGCAAATCAATTACCTTTGAAATCAGATTATCATTTATTCAAAGAAGGTATCAGACAGAATGGGAGATGAGCTACTCAAAGTGTAATGCAATTTTCTTTTAATAAAAAACTGGAAGTTAACCCAATTATAAATGATTTATGGTTAAGAGGTTTATTGGCCGTTATTGGTGAAACTATTGAAGATGATGAAAATGAAGTCAACGGTATTGTCTTGAACATCAGAAAACAAGCTTACAGAGTAGGTATCTGGACTAAAGATTGTGATGAATCTAAATTGAAAACCGTTGGTGAAAGATTAAAGAAAGTCTTACAATTGAAAGATGAACAAAAAGTCGAATTCATGTCCCATGATGCTTCCAACACCAGAGGTGCTGAACCACAAATTGTCTTGTAATTTTAAAGGTATTGAGAGTTTTTTTATATATATATACAACACATACAAAACCATTTTCTTCGTTCCTTCTCCGTCTCTTCAATAACGTACAACATGAATACATATAAACTTACATATATATATATATATATATTAATATCAAATCAAAACCTTGAAGTGTCTATTTATTCTAAATTTTCTAAAACCCAACTGGATTTACTTTATTTTTAATAAAAGAGTGTATTGTATCCCAATATGTTTCTTGCAACACAGTGTCGTTGTGAGCAGAATTCTCAAAATTAATCTTCTCCTTATTCTTGCTAGGCATTAATTGGTAAATTGTATCCATATGCTTTGGAGGAACAATTTCATCCTTTCTTGCCGACAACATTAACACCGGGATGCTATTTGAAATCAAAGGAACCAAACTCTCCAGATCCCAAGTTTGATGAACAAACATTGTAATGTACTTCAACAATGGGAAAACATGTGGTACTGTTTTTCTAATCGATAAAAATGTATTTTCCAAAATCAATGCATGAATAGATGCCGATTTGGTAGCTGCTATATAAATAGCCACCGCTCCACCTAATGATCTACCGTATAATATCAATGATGATTGTTGATATTGACTGTCTTCTTTAGTTAAATATTCCATTACTCTATCAGCATCCAATTTCAATCCCTTTTCACTTGGTGTGCCGGTAGACTTACCATATCCTCTATAACTATAAATGAAAACATTATATCCAAAGTTCTTGTAAAAAATAGATACTATTGGCAAGGCATGTCCGATATTGCCGGCATTTGGGGATAAAATCAATACTGTTTTATTTGAATATGATGCACTTTGTGGATCCTGTTTCAACAGATAACATTGTAATGTTTCCCCATCCTCGGTCTTTAAATTTACCAATTCATATGGCATGTCATATTCATCTGGTGTTGCACAATATCCATGACCGTCGTTTAATGAGGCTGGATATATTAAACTGCTTTGATATGTGTAAAGTCCCACAAGAACTAACACTGCTATTGACGCTCCGATTTGAGTACAAACTTTAGCAAGTTTATAAAGTGATAAAAACATGAGTTGAAGTTTTGTAAATAATCAGTGCTTATCTAAAGGTTGATTGCTCCAGTTTACTTTTCTGTCCAAAGTTTTTGTTTTGTAATTTTTATTTTTCCTGTGGTTTAATCACAATACATTTTTTCTTATTTTTTTATTGTCTTTCATTCTTGACAAACGACCTTAAACAAGAAACCGATTCCCTACTATCAAACATGTCATCACTGACAAATGGTCATAGTCAGAGTAATTTTGCAAAATTTGCATTTAATATTTATGGTACATTAAGTACTACTAGTAGTAGTACTCCACAATCACATGAAATTTCCCCTTCCCCATCATCATCATTAAGTTCGTCCCGATCACGAAGAAATAAACAAAGTTTCCGAGCCGCAACAGGTCATAGATTAACTTATCAATGTGATAAAGAAACAATTTCTTTATCTCAATTGAATTATCCATTACAAGTTGGTGGATATGGAACTGAATTGCATAGCATTGTTATTGGTGGGAAAAATTATCTTCGACTTTTATGTATTTCTGAAAGTCAACAACGAATAATTGATGATATTAATCTATTGGAAAGTAAATCAATTTATAATTCACGAGTAGGAAGTAAACTAATTAATATCAATACAATCAAGACATATGAAAGTACAATAGCAACGGGATTATCTAATGGGGTAGTATCGGTATATAAAATATCACCAAATGGACAAGGGAAACAGACAGGTAGGTTTTCTGATCATAAACGTACCATCAATTCATTGGATTTTATTGAATCTGAGAACCAATTACTTTCAGGATCTCAAGATGGAACAATCAAATTATGGGACTTGAGAAGCTCATCATCCAAACCTAGCATTACCATTCAAGCCAGTATGCGTTCTGATCCAATTAGAGCTTGTCAATATTCACCCCATTCTTCAGTGAAGAATAAGATGTGTGTATTATCTGTACATGATTCAGGAGCTTTGTGCAAGTTTGATTTAAGAAGTACTGGGGGAAATGGTAACATATATAGTCCCGAAAAGAAATGGAATCTACATACGGGACCAGCCTTGTCTTTACATATTCACCCGGAAAAGGAATACGTCATTACAGGTGGAAGGGATCAAAGGATCTCGGTATTTAATTATGGGGAAGGTCAATCCAATAGTTCTACTCCGGAAAATACTATAATCACTTATGGACCGGTTCTTAAAGTGAGATGGAGTTCATATTCAAATATCAGTCAATCAGGAGATGAATTTGAAGAAGCCCAATCATCATTATCACCATCGAAAATTAATCCATTGTATAATTATGATATTGCATGTCTGTACCTTAATGATGATCCTACCGTGGCTATTTATAATTTGAGTAGAAAATATGTTCCAAAACAAATCATTCATTCAAAGAAACCAATTCAAAACTTCATATGGGCAAGAAATGGACATAGAGATAGAAATATTTGGACTTTGACCAAATCAAACACGTTCAATTCATACAACTTAGATCAAATTGATGAGTATGATGTTAGTAGACCACTTGATGATTTGAATAATGTAGCGGTGGCTTGGGACAACAATGGTAATTTTTCTATGGCAAATCAGGATAAATATGACTTTGAATTAGATGACAATGATATATATGATAGACCAGAAGGAAGTTCTGAAGCAGAAGTAGCAAGCCATGGGATGGATCCAGAGGAAAGTGGTAATGCTATTCATTTCCACAATTCAGCAACGACATCGCCTGTGGAAAAGGCAGCATTAGCAAGATCTTATACACATAACCCAATGCTGGCAATTCAACTACCAACAAAATCTCCTTTACCAATAGGTAGAAATGGTACTGGATTTTTAGGTCATGATATGCTGTTACCTAATATATCTACTCGACCAAAACTAACTCGAAATACTTCCCAAACTACTCAAGATTCATCAGTATCATATGGCTCTGCTTATCCTATTCCTCAGTCAGCCAATTCTAATACTACCCTACATATGAAACGCAATATTATTAGCAATAGTACAAAGTCATCAAACACCTCTGCTTATGTGATACCAGTTGTGTTACCAATAGTTTCAAATGACGAATTTGTATTTAAAAAGTTATCAAGCGAGTATTTAGTTAAACTTCCCGATGGATTTACAATGATTGATGTGTGTTTATTGAATGCAAGTACTGCCGCTAGCGTTAATAGCAATAGAACATGCCAAGTTTGGAGATTGTTGGCTGTCAGTTTACAAGAACATTTCGATTCACAAAAGGCGCCAATGACCATTGAAGAATTGGAAAAACAACAAATGGAACAAAATGAAAATGAAGAAGGAGTACCGAATGCAACAGTTGAAAGTGCCACTGATAGTATGCCAGCAAAATCTGTACTGTCTGTTTTGGGTAATTTTGTTGAGTCATATAAAACTAATTCAAGTTTCGGTACCGGTTCTCAAATAAACAAGCCAGGGAAACTGGTCAAACTGAGAACTAGTTCTGGTGTAAACCTTATGGATAAGATCAACTTAGCTAGTAGAACAAGCAGTTTTTCTAAAACTAGTTTTAAATTCAAGGAGAAAGAAGGAGTTGATGAGGACGGTGTACCAGAGGATAAGGAAAAACAAGAAAGGGGCAAAGCTGAAGACCAAGAAACTGAAAATGACAAAAAAAGTATTCATTCAAACCAAGAACCAATTGTGATAAGAACCACCAGACATTCGAAGGTGGAAGATTTGGATGATGAGAATTTAAATATTGCTAATTCAATGGCAATGAAGTCGAGTCCAACTTCTGTAGGGATTTCCTTACCCTCGAGTCATACATTTTCAAGTTCTATCGCGTCTTCCCCTCAACCAATAAGAGGACAAATTCCACCTAAACAACAACTTGCCACCACTCGTGAATCGCCTGTTCACAATTGGTTAGATCAAAAGAAAAATGAGTTATTTCGTGGAAGGAACGTAGTCCCAGCAATTTCAGGTTTATCATTGGCATTGAAAAGTAGTAATAACGGAGATGAAAAGTTACTCACTCGAGCTTGGAAGTTTAAAAACTTGTTAAGAAAATCATTGGATTATGCCATGCTTCAAGGTGATGTCATTTTCTGTTCAACAGCAGCAATTTTGTTTTATGAATTTGCTGAGGATACCATTAGTGAATATGAATATCTAGAATGGGTTAGTTTATATATTGATATTTTGCAGAAGAAGAAATTGTTTGTTACAGCAATCAATATTCTTAATTCAACTGCTGGTAGTATCAAATCCAAACTACAAAAGATATACTCTGTTGATTTGGATCTTAGATTCTATTGTTCCAATTGTGAAACATTATTAGTTAATGAAAAGTCCCAAATGTCACAGAAGGGTGAGTTTGGGTATTGGTATTGTGATGAATGTAACAAATTACAACTGAAATGTGTTTATTGTAATGAACCATGTAAAGGATTAGCTGTGGTTGTTGGGTTGAAATGTGGACACCAAGGACATTTTGGTTGCTTAAAAGAATGGTTTATTCAAGACGAAAATATGGAATGTCCTGGTGGATGTGATTATCAAATATTGTAATATTTTTATTATTAAATCATTATTATATCGCCTATTTCTATATACTTTTTAACTAGACTATATTTTACCACATATACACCATTTTTCACCAATTCCAAGTCAATTTCTGTATTTCCATCTCGATCTAATATAATTGGTCTATCCAGGATACATTTAATAAATACTGGTTGATCTATATCTGGAGTCACCACCATAGATTCAGCACCACGAGTGTCATCTAAGAAAGTTAATGATTGAGGCATTTTCTTTAAAAAACAATTATTATACAATTGACTTAATATTTGGAAATATTTTTGTAAATATCTCTTTTCTTGTTTACTTAATAATTGATCATTGGCATTATTTTCATTAATATAAAATATAGTAAATTTATTTAATTTTGATATTCTTGTTCTTATATACATTCGAATGATGAAATTTAATCTTTCTAAATCAGTTTCAATAATCATTAATTGTAATTTAAAATCACTTGATAATATTCCATTTGATGAATTCATATCTCCATATTCATGTGATTCTAATAAAAATTGTTGTTGATCTGACATAGCTGATAATATGGATGACATAAGTTCATGTTTATAAGGTAATAATTCGGGTGACATTCTTTCATTAATCATACATGTTAATAATTCTTGATATAAATTTGCAGTGTTTGATGATCTTGTATTAAGTTGTTCATTTCGTGAAGATTCTTCAAAATCTTTTAAAATATCATCGATATCCATGGTTAGTTAATGGTGGTGATGTAGTTAATATCGTTGATTGATCTCCAAGGACAACCAAAACCCAAAAGAGAAAAAAAAAACTTCATCAACCTTGTTGTACGCGTTTCTCTTTTCCTTTTTCATGAAACTAAAACGCAGCATCAAATTTTAATCCCATAATAAATCATCAATCAAATAATGTCAACTTCAAGTATAGATCGTCAGCAATTGTTAGAGCAAAAACGACAGAGATTACAAGAATTAAAACAAAAACGTCTATTACAACAACAACAACAACAACAATCATCGACATCCTTATCATTATCATTATCACCACTGCCAACTAGAGAAATCTCACCTAGTTTTATTGGACAACCTATAAGAAAAAGTGTTGATGTGTCTACTCAAACACAATCAGATGTTTCGATAACAGTTGATTCAAAAGATATTATTGAAAAAGAAGTTAGTAAATATGATAAAGCTATTCAAACATCCCCACCTATTGAACAAGATATTCATGTGGATACTATACCAGATCGAAATGTTCAATTTAATAATAAACAAGAGATACATGAATCAGAATTGAATGAAGCATTGACAAAGTCAATCAAATTAGTTAATAAATTACATATAACAAACACAATTATTTTAGATAATGGAAATCAAGAATTGAAGAATGGCAATACCACTTCAGGTATTGAAAAATGGGCAACTTTTGATACAAAACAATCCATGGTCTCAATTGACATTAATGATAATTTATTAGCTATTGCCTTCACTAAAAATATCACTAATGATGCGATTATCTATAATATTAATACACCTAATCTTTTCCCAGAGTACTACTTGAATTCTTTATCTCAAATTGAAATCCTAAAGTTTGACAAGTTTAATAGGAATAGAATCATTGGTGGGTTGAAGAATGGAGGTATTTGTATATGGGAATTAAATGATACCCAGATTTCATTAATGCCAGTATTGTCTACTCCATTATACACTTCACTCATGAATACAGTTGGAAAATCTATAGCTTTACATTTAAGCAAGATTGTATTTCTTAAGCAATTATTGATTGATGGAAATGTATGCATTATGTCAATATCTCAAGAAGGTATTCTCAACTTCTGGTCAACAAACCTATTAGCTGAACCTAAAATGAGTTTCAAGATATTTAACAAAGAAAAAAACTTGGATGGATTCCAAATCAATGGTGGTGTTTATTTAGGTGCAGAAGAGGTTGTCGGAACAGGATTTATTTCGGATGTCATTGTAAGTGCAAATGATGGAAATTTATATAATGCAAAAGGTGATTTGGTTCATGAAAATCTTTGTAAATCCATGACTCATTGTTTGAAGAAACTTGGGAATTATATAATTACAAGTCATTCTGAATGGAATTTGAAATTATGGAATAAAGATCAAGTTGATCTGTTTAAAGAAATTCCAGTTCCATATATTGTTCAAGATATTGTCATACGACCTATCAAATCAACATTACAATTTGTAACAATAGGTCATTCAAATCTAACTAATGGGAAACAAGTTGTTGATTTATGGGATTTAAAGAAAAAGTTATATTCTCCAATAGCTACAATTATTGAAACTGATGATGAGATTATAAAAGCTGCATTTAATGAATCAGGTGATAAACTTGTAATAATTGCTAAAACTAACATTATTATTTATAAAATTGATGAATCGTTAAAAGAATCTAACAGCAACGACTTTGATAAAGGTATTTAAAACTTATAAATAATAAATTTCTATTACTATTACTATAAAAATTGACTAAACATTCTGTCTCTTGATCTAATTGTAATATCGCCCGCAATTGAAGTAGATTTTGGTTCTTGTTCTAAAGAAATACAATCATTAGTAGCCAAGACCAATAATTCAAAGAAACATTTACTTGCTTCCTTTTTGTTATTAATATAATTCTTATTCTTATTAACAACACCTAAAGGTAATTGATCTAATGAACTTTCATGTATTTTAGCATCAGTTTCAACCAATTTGGAAAATTCAACAGTGTTTGAATTTCTAAACAAATCAACTAATTCTTTACCAATTTGTTCAGTTGCTTTAGCTGTATTCACAGCGGAATTCTCGTCATCACTGCCATCATCTAAAATTGGCAATTCATCAATACTCTTATTATCATCATCTTCGGGTCCATCATTGAAATCTGGTAAATCCAAATCAAAATCCATAGAATGATTATCAAAACCTTGGTCAAATTGAAAATCATCTTGATTCTCTTCTGCTTCTTGTTGTTGTTGTTGTTCTTGGAGAGCTAATTCAGCACATCTATATTGTAATTCTGCATCTATATTCCAAAGCTTTCTTTTTTTAGTAGCTACTGGTAATGACAATTCTTCAATTAATTTAAGTTTTTCAACGTCTGATAATTGAAGGGTAATAAAATTTGAATTATCGGTTTGGAAAAGTCTATCTTGATTGTCTCTAAGTTGTTGAACTGATAAACCTTCCATGGTTTCCTCTGAATCCACCAAAAGTCTTCTGTTATTTGTAATTATTTGACCATCTTCTGTTATTCTTGTTCTTTTCTGTCTAGGTCTACGTGGTTCCTCTGCTGCTTGTTCTTGTTGATCTTCTTCTGGTTCCATAGAAGTATCTTCATTATTATCTTCATCATTAGATGGCTCTATTGGTTGACCAAAATCAATATCAAAAATATTCCCTGTTGTTCTTTCCTTCCCGATGTCAGAAATAACAGACATTTCTCTTTCGTCCACTTGATGTGAGGCATCACGACCAATTTCAATTGAATCATCATGATCATCATCCATATTCAAATCAAAGTCCAACTCAAAATCATCAGTCGGTCCTGGGGTTATAGCGTCATCTTCGTATCTTGGAAATTCTAACGATTGATCAAATTCTGAATCTTGATGACGTGACAATTGAGAAGCAGCAGCAGCAGTCTGGCTAAAAATACCACTTAAATCAGTACTTGTCTGTTGTGAATCACCATATAAATTACTCAAATCAAGATCTTCTTGCTGTAACAAGTTTGCAGAAGTAACTTGATCCTTCAATATGATACTATTCAAATTTTGTAAAATTGTTTGTTGAGGAGGTAAATTGACCTGATTGGAAATATTATCTGATCCCAAATTAACCCCACTGGATAATTTAAATGATGCTTTTAATTTATATAAAATATCATTAACATCATCCAATAAATATTTAGTTTTTCTAGAATAAATACGAACAATACCCAATAATAACTGTCCAGATAATCGAAGTGTGATATCATTTGAATTGGATTCTGGTTCTTGTGATACTGACACGTCTGTAATTATAGGATTGTTGGCAATATATTCTGTTGATTTGATGATGTTTGTATTCATCAATTGATGTTTGGATAATTTCTTCTCATAATTTGCTGCTAACCAGACGTGTCCAAGTGGACCATCTCTTGAAATAATTGAATCTGGGACCATAACTGTTATATACTAAAGTGAATGGAATTAATACAAATTGTAATTTTTTTTAAAAAAAAAATAACGAATGAATTGAATTATTAATAAAAAAAAAGAAAGGTTTGTTGATAGTTAAAGAAGAATAAAGTAGGAGAAATAGTAATGAAAAATAAAAAAAAATTTGAATTCATGGTAGTTCTGATGATGATGGTTTAAGACGCGAACTTTTTTTTTTCTTTCTTTCTTTTTGGCTCCTGCCAGCTTTACCGCGTGTAGATCATGTTTGTGTTTTCTCCCTTCCACGAACTTTTTTGTGAAATTTCCCACAACCGCGTTTTATTGATGATGATGATGAGACGAAGGTTGACGAAGTATGTACATGACAGTGTTGATGTAAGCTATGGGGTATTAATTTTTGAATAGTGTTTCCAATGTAGAGTAAATTATAAGATTTCCTTTGTTGTGATGTGGGTTTTGGCGAGTTTCTTGACTGTAACTTCCCACAGCCGGATTTTTTGTTATGAGATTACTGCAAATATTTCCTAAAATTAGTTTATAATCTATTATCAACTACTCAGATGTAATTCTCCAAATAAACATTAATGTATTCATATTTTATTTGATAAACTTCAACTACTCATGTAAAACTTCTAATATAGAACAGTAATAGAACACATTCATTAGGATGAATTTGTTTGATTTACCACTAGAAATTCTTATAAAAATAGTTAAACACTATCAATATGATAATCAGGAGAAACACAGAAAAATATTTGAACAGTTACACAGATTTCTCAACGAATGGTGTTATCAATTTACGGCTTCTTTAGAATCAACAAGGGAGAGTATTGTAACGTATAGAGAGATATGCCAATCAACAATAAATCGTCATGCAGACGAAATAGGCATGCTTACTATGGAAATTGACCATGTGGAGTATTTTGTAAAATTAAATGAGAAAGACTACACAGTTTATTACCCTGAATTGCTAATAGTGAAAAATAGGATTTGTCTATTAATGCAAGGGAACAAATACCAGCTGAATATCAGAAATATAAGACCAAGGTTGATAAAGGAAACTTATTGTCTTGGTCGCAGGGCAAGCCTCAATATTTTTCAGTTTGATAAACTCTGGAGAATACCACTGGGGTTGAGCAAATTAAATATCCATAACGTATCTACTTCACAAAACATTAATTTGTCAAATTCTCAAGGATTGAAAGAACTAAAATTGTCATTTGCTTCATCCCATTCCGTTTTTCCAACATGGGTCGCTGGTGGTTTATTACATCTTAAGCGATTAACTATAATATTCAAAGCCGATGAAATAAAACACCAAAGCTGGTCTACAACAATGTATCGATTACCTAATATAAAGTATTTGGAAGTTGTGTGTGCTAATTTAAAGTTTTACAACATCATAAGGAGTTTAGGTGATCGCTCATTACAATACATTCGATTCACCATGCGTCAACAACATTACACTACACAAGAATTATCCAGAACACTTGATAAAATAATGAAACCAGATGGGTTTTATGTACTTGATTTTGTTTAGTCCCCCATTAAAAAAAAAACAGAAAATCATCAATGTGTGGTGCATACATTCCACAGTAGAATGTAGATTCTCAATTTTTTCGATTTTTTCTTACATAATCTTTTTTTTTTTCTTTTGCTCTTTTTTTTTTTTTTTGGATGTAATCGTATTGAAACACATCAACAAAATCTGTTCGACCAACGGCCCCGTTTAACAACATACAACTCATACAGACATGTCTGCGAATCTACAAACTAGGCTAGATGCCTCGCTAAATGAGATCTTAAAAACATCTGGATATATCTTTGAGATAATCAACAATAACAAAAAGCAAAGCAATTTAATAACTGGTCCTAATAATCAACTAATCCAGCCATTTGTAATCCAACAACTTAATAACCAAATAGGCAAATTTGATGAAATATTGGATGAGACAGTATCAAAATTTAATGACGCCAAATGGTGTGTTGCCACGATGGTTGAGAATAAACAGAAGCAAGAAGAATTGAAGTTGAAAGAAGAAATGGAAAGACAAAAGAGAGAAGCAGAGGCTAAACGGTTGAAAGAAGAGATGGAAGCTAAGAGAAAAGCCGAAGAGGAAGCAGCGGCAGCTGCTGCTAAAGAAAAGGCTGAACGTGAGGCCAGATTGAAAAAGGAACAAGAAGAAAAAGAAGAGATGTTAAGACAACAGAAACTTAAAGAAGAAGAAGAAGCAAAGAAGAAGAAGCAACAAGAGGAGGCTGAAGCAGCAAGATTGAAACAAGAACAACAGAAGCAACAAGAGCAACAACAACAACAACAGCAGCAACAACAACAACAGCAAGATTTTGATAATTTTGATGAGTTTATCGGATTTGATATTAACGATATGCCTAATGATAATGATGCTCTTGGAAATGGTAAATTAGACGACGATTTACTTGCAGACATCAATTACGATGACTTGAATTTAGATGTTCCTATGGATGATGTTACCAATACTAATAATAACAATGATAATAATGCCAAAAATAACAACGGAAGCACGGGCAATTTAAATAATAGTCAGGACACTACCGATAAACTACAAAATAAAGACATGAACGATAATATGGACCTAGACATGAATAATCTTTTAGGTAATGATGAACTGATATTAGATGGATTAAACATGAGTCTATTAGATGGTGGATTAGAGGAAGAGGCGAATGCTAACAACAATAACCAATTGAATGATGAATTTGATGTGGATAATTTCTTGAACCAGTTTGGTAATTAACGGTTTGCATGTTTTTAGTTACTTAAATAGGAAATCGACGCTGAACCAATAATATTAAAGCAATGCTCGCATTTTGTACTGCACAGTACGTTTTCGCTCTACGATTTTTGTTTTTTCTGCGTTGAGATATTGACCAATACTTTTTTCACTTTCTAAACTGAGCAAAAAAGAAAAAAAAAATTAGAAAAGAAAAAGCGTCTACAGTGGATTCTTGATTACCTACTTACTTCTATCATACCATCAACCATGTTTAGACAAGCCTTCCGTCAAGTTGCTAAACAATCATCTTCTGTTGTTAAGAGAACCTATGCTACTGAAGCTGCCCCATCTTCAGATGCTTTGAAGTTATCCTTGGCCTTGCCATACCAAACCTTGTACAACGAATCTGAAGTTCAACAAGTTAACTTGCCATCTGTTAATGGTGATTTGGGTATTTTGGCCAACCACATTCCAATTGTTGAACAATTGAGACCAGGTTTATTGGAAATCATCTCCAAGAACGGTGATTCTGAACAATACTTTGTCAGTGGTGGATTTGCCATGGTTCAACCAGGTAACAAATTGACTATCTCAGCCATTGAAGCTTTTAAACCAGACCAAATTGATCTTTCTGCTGTCAAGAACTTGATTGCCGATGCTCAAAAGAGAGCTGAATCTAGTGACGAAAAAGTTGCTGCTGAAGCCACCATTGAATTAGAAGTTTTAGATGCTTTACAACACGTTGCTAAATAAATGCGTTTCAATATTAGTTTAAAGAAAGATAGAAGTGAAGAAATGTTTTGATATTGTATATTGTTATCACTTCTTCAATTTTTTTAAGGCATCACGTATATATCAGGAGAAGAGATTCTTTGATAATATAAAGCAAAACATCACACATCCACAACATCAATAAACAAACAAACAAAAAAAAGAAAACACAAGTTTTTGTCAAATATATAAATATTCAAAGAATACGATAAAAAATTATATGGATGAATAGATTGTAGGACCTTGGCAATTGATTCTAGCATATACATGGAAATGAGCTGATAGAATCACGCCAGATGATCTCTAATTAACTACAACTTGCATATCCCTTGTTTTGGAATTCAATTTTCCCCCAAGAAAACAATCGTAAAGTAATCCAACTTCTTCAAGGGTTTAATGACAAACCTGAATGAACCGCCTTTCTTCGGAATGAGTTTTCCTACGAAATAGACACACATTCTAACCTAGGCACACAAAAGAATTTCACCTTCCTATTGTTTGGAAAACCGGAAAAAAATAATATTTTGTATGGAGATCCTCAAATTTCGGGGAAATTGTAGATTTACCTTCCTCTTGCAATTACGCATTGCTACTATTTTGTTTTTTAGTTTGGGTTTTCTTTTGTATTGCTTCACGTATGGTGATTATACTTTGTGTACACTTGTTCATTTACTCCCCCAAGTTTTCCTCTCCCCCTCCATTTATAATGTATGAATTAATTATATAAATACTGCCGCAAATTTCCCCAGGTTGAAATTTTTTTTTGTTACTTCTAAAGTTTCTTATTTCTTTTCATTCAATAACTTTCAATTCTACAAATACAAAAGTCATGACTGCAAACCCATCATTAGTTCTTAACAAAGTTGACGATATTTCCTTTGAAGAATACGAAGCTCCAAAACTCGAATCACCAAGAGATGTCATTGTTGAAGTTAAGAAAACTGGTATCTGTGGATCAGATATCCATTACTATGCCCATGGTTCAATTGGTCCATTTATTTTAAGAAAACCAATGGTTTTAGGTCACGAATCAGCAGGTGTTGTTTCTGCTGTCGGAAGTGAAGTTACCAACTTGAAGGTTGGTGATAGAGTTGCCATTGAACCTGGTGTACCTTCAAGATTTAGTGATGAGACCAAATCTGGTCATTATCATTTGTGCCCACATATGTCTTTTGCCGCCACCCCACCAGTTAACCCAGATGAACCAAATCCTCAAGGTACTTTATGTAAATACTACAGAGTCCCATGTGACTTTTTATTCAAATTACCAGATCATGTTTCTTTGGAGTTGGGTGCTATGGTTGAACCATTAACTGTTGGTGTCCACGGTTGTAAATTGGCTGATTTGAAATTTGGTGAAGACGTTGTTGTTTTTGGTGCCGGTCCAGTTGGTTTGTTGACCGCTGCCGTTGCTAGAACAATTGGTGCTAAAAGAGTCATGGTTGTTGATATTTTTGACAACAAATTGAAGATGGCAAAAGATATGGGTGCTGCCACTCATATTTTCAACTCAAAAACCGGTGGTGATTATCAAGATTTGATCAAGAGTTTTGATGGTGTTCAACCTTCAGTTGTTTTGGAATGTAGTGGTGCTCAACCATGTATCTATATGGGTGTTAAAATCTTGAAAGCTGGTGGTAGATTTGTTCAAATTGGTAATGCCGGTGGTGATGTCAATTTCCCAATTGCTGATTTCTCAACCAGAGAATTGGCATTATATGGTTCTTTCAGATATGGTTACGGTGACTACCAAACTTCAATTGATATTTTAGACAGAAACTACGTCAATGGTAAAGACAAAGCACCAATTAATTTCGAATTGTTGATTACTCACAGATTCAAGTTTAAAGATGCCATCAAAGCCTATGATTTGGTCAGAGCAGGAAATGGTGCTGTCAAATGTTTAATTGATGGTCCAGAATAGAGGTATATAGTATTAGAAAAAGAATATACAGTATATATATATATATATGTGAATAATTCATGCTTAAGTTTAATATCAGTAAAGCATCTACTATAAATCAACCGCGCTACCATTACGAGGTCGTGCAAATATACAATTTTTTTACTCGCTTTCCAATCCACTTTCATGAAATTTTTTTTTTCTTCTACTTTTTGAATTGATATTTGAGGTGTATTACTACCATCTATAACAAAGCATCAAACTACAATGGCCAGTCAACTTACTTCCAAGGAAGCATTTGCCAAACTTCCACAGACCCTTCATAACTTTTTCATAAAGTATCCACCAAGACCTTTTGTCCAATATGCTGCTGGTCCATCTAAAACAACAGATCCAATGAAAAACCCATTTTTCCCAAATAAAAATCCAGAAACTGGAAGATGGCAAGAACCGAAATATTCTCGTAGAAGATCTGCTGATTTATTTAAAATGGCTAAGAAATTTGGTATACAAGATTTATTACCTCCTACTCCTAGAAAATTCCATGAAGATAAATACCAAAACAAAATCTGGGTTCAAAGTATGGTTAACCCAGTTGATGAAGTTAAGGCTGCTGAATATGAAGCAAGAATGAAGGCCAAGGAAGAAGCCATTGCTAATATGGACAAGATCATTACTGAAGTTAGACCAAGCTATAAGAAATTATTGGAAAAGAGAGAAAAACGCAAGAAGACATGGTTTTAAGATATATATATATTCAAACATACGCTGTACATAGTTAATAATGTTTCATTAGAATGCTCTTCCTCGACCTCTTCCACCTCTTCCACCTCTACCACCTCTACCTCTAAATCCCCCTCGTCCTCGCCCATTTGACTCTGGTTTGGCACCTGGTCCGGCGCCTTGACCTTTTATTTTAGTTTCAGATTTAGACAACACACTCTCTATGTTTAATTCATCTGGTAGAATAATTTGTCTTACTTGATTACCTCTTATATTTATGAAATCTAATAATATTGGGTCTTGTAATGGTTGTTGTAATTTAACATTCTTAAGATTCAAGTTCATCAGTGGATTACATGACAACATAGTACCACTTATTACGTTCCCATTTTTTAATTCAACCGTTACTGGTTGATTTGTGGAATTCGGTATGTTCATGAGAAATCTAACTAACTTCATTGTTGTATTCGATGGTATGGTTGATAAGTTTCAGCTGAATGGAGTTTATAGGAATAGTGTTGTTTTTGTTCAGAAAGAGTAATTGAAAGATGAGGTTTTTGAAGGAAACACACGACTATTATTAAATGCAGGAAATTGATAAATGTCGGACATATTCAGAATTATTGACTACAACAGCGAAATTGTTAACGAGACTTAAATTTCATTCCAAAGTATATATCTCTCCCACCTTCCGGACTGAAGAAACAAAAGTTGATTAAGTGCTAGTTACATGAATAATATACAAAGTTGTGATACTGTTTGCTGATTGTTCAATCTCTACACATTTGTTCTTAAATCAATGTCAAACTTCTTGTAACCATTATTTCTTTATTACACGGAGCCGTAAAAGTAAATTCGAGGTCAATCTTACTATCCATCATTAGAAACCGTTGATTATTGGTCTTAATTGGGGGTAAAGTTATTTTTCGCACGACCAAATTTAATGTGACAAGGGACTTCTGTCCTCTTTTTTGTCGAACAGAATTTTCCTTTTCTTCCTCCGTTTTGTAGATTGCCAATCGGACTAGTTTCTTCAACGACAGGACCTTTTTGATTAGTTGTTTTTTTTATTTCACTAAAGATGGCCAATAATACCATTGTTGATAATATACAGAGAATTCCACCAGTGACACGTTTTTTCACTATTGCTTCAGTGATTACATGCATTAGCATAGTTGGTGGCTTCTTTCCGGTATCTAGATTATTATACACTTATTTCGATTTAAAAACGGATTTCATTCATATTCATTATGTTATCAAGAACAAAGGTTTCACAGAGATAATATCTACCATATTCCTTGTAGTAGTTAATTTTTATAAATTTACAACCCTGTTACTTATTCCAGAGTCGATATTTTCACAACGATACCAAGCGTTGATTGATATTTATTTCTTTTACACATTCTCCAACCATTTAGAAATATTTGGAGGCAAATTCAATGGGAACTTTCCTGATTACTTATGGTATGCCATTATTTGTGGTACGTTAACGAATGTTCTTGGATTGTTATCCGAGGCTTTATTTGTTGAAGCAAGTGTTTTCCCATTTGACTGTTTGCTCGCCTGTGTCACTTATACATGGGCCAGATGCAACAAGAATGCCACCATAAACTTGATGGGTATTGTTCCAATTAAAGCCTATTACTTACCACTCGGGAATTTAGTAATCAAGTTTATTGCTCTTGGTCCATCTGGGTTAACAAATGCAATCATTGGTATCACAGTTGGTTATCTTTATCTTTGTATTCAACTGAGCACAATGCCACTATATAACTTGATGAGTGGTGCTTATGGTCAAAATGGTAACGGTACAAAAAATGATGATTCAAGAAGAGTAGGAATCCTGACTTACGTGGATACTTCAAATAGATTTGGTGGTTCTCATGCCGAATTTATTGATGATTCAATTTATGATAAGGGTTACTTGAAGGCGCCTAAGGTGTTGTATGATTTTTTGAAGTATCCTATCAATACATCAGTAAGAAAAACTGCGTTCACTAGTATTGATTCACAAGCAAGAAGAACGACGTTACAATCTCAACAAAGAGGTTCGGCTACCACAACGTCAACCGGCACCAAAAGAGCCGATTCGACCACTGGAAGTAGTACAGGGTACTCATGGTTTGGAGGTAACAACCAGGCATTCAAAGGCAAAGGTCGCAGATTAGGTGATTGAACATCAGTTGGACAAGATTTAATGATGTGCGATTATTTACAAGCATGGAAGAATATGGTAGTGCTATCTTCCACAAGGTTCTTCCTGAATCTCAGCGACAAAGCCATTGTGAATACCTAGGATATAAATAGGGTTTAGATTTATGCTTCTGTTTTCAGAATATTATTAGTTTAGGAATACCACAGAGCTTCAAGTTGTTTCAAATGATACAGTATATGTAGAAATAGAATAAACCCAAGATTATCCGAAACTTTATTTTAATCAAGGGTTACAAAGTACCTTTTCGCGATGCTTATTAATATGGATTTTTTTAAATTTTTCTTGAAATAAATTCCATCGACTCTATTGTTCTTTTCAATGTGAATTATTATTCTCATATAATTAGCTCACGTTTTTTTTTTTGTTTGTCCATTTCTCAGTTCAAACATATCTCTCCTCATTACACAACAAATTGCACATAATTTTTTGTTTGTTGTTTTATGTTCTATACGTTATCTCCTTTTTTTCTTCTTATTCTACATTATCTTCTTTTTGATTTAACTATACCAGTTAATTTACTGTTTAGGTATTTCAGAGTCAATTGTTATTCTAATAGATATCCCGTAATAGACCAGAAAACAAGATAGAAGAAAATATGTCCAGCACTCCGGTACAGGGCACATCATCCTCGACTAATAATTTAAATAAACCACCCAACTTACACGGTGCCACTTCTACACCTGGATTGGGAGCAGGCGCAGGTCAATCCACTGACGAGTTTTCCCGTAGTTCTAGCAGAACTAATTTACTGACACCTGGAGGAGCCGGAATTATTACAGGAAGCAAGAGAAATAGATCCTCGTCAAGGTTGAGAAAAACATCTAGACCAAATTTGAAAAGATATACTTCCATTGGTTCTGCACATCCACCCAATTTAATCTATTCCGTCGACGATGATATTAATGAGGATGAAATTGATGCCAACGACAGTGAAGCACCAACCGAGCGTTCCAGCAAAATAAAAACAGACAGGGATTATTTAGAAGGATACAATGATGCATTGAAGGCATTATACAACCGCAAGACAAAGTCACCATCGGGATACTTTCACGATATCACAGGCGGATCCACACCTGTCAGATCTCCTGAAGAAATGGCCGCCATAGAATCAAAGATTGCCAAAGATTTAATTGATGCTGAAGAACAAATGAAGTTATTGGAAGAGTCGGAAGTTCAAAATGGTCCACGACTTGGTGCAACTCCAAATACTAGTGGATTTGACGATGAACAAAGTGGAGGCGATTATGGTGCCCAGGATGATGAAGATGAAGATGGTGAAGATGAAATTAATGACAATGGTTCTATTAACTCCGCATCGACTGTGGAGTCATTAAATTTGAAAGAAAGACAGAAAGCCATCAATTCAACTCATCCTTTTGGTATTAAGATTTGGAAGCCTTCCTTATATAAAAAGAAAAGATCTGTTGCTACCAGAGCAGAAGAAGATATCCATGATTTTGAGCCACGAAAGCCAACGGGGAAGATATCCTGGGGTGTCAAATTCACCAATTTGATATGGTGTTTGACTGCAGGATTATTGATTTATCTTGTTTGTTTACTTGGAGCTGCATTTGTTTTTATATTTTCAGGTTTTGCCATAGAAAGAAAGCTGAGACCATATGTTGTTGCTCTTTTGAAATTGGGCCACTACTGGCTTTTCCCTTTTGGTAAGTTTGTTTTATTGAATAAAGATAAAAACTACTTGGACGAAGATCAGTTAGAAGGAAGAACAATTAACGAGTTTCACCAATGGAGATTGCAAGAAGAAGGAAGGTTGTTCTTTGCACCACCCCGTAGATACACTTCAGGTTCTGATGCCACGAAACCTTTATTAAAAGATCATAGAGGACGACCTTTAAGAGACGCATACTCGCTGATAGATACCGGAATACAAGAAGTTGACGAACAAGACCAAGAGAATGACCAAGATACCAATGACTTTAAAGTTCGTTTTTTTGGAAGAGGGGACTGGAGTTTTGGAAGATTTGCATTTTATGTGTACTTTTATGGTATCTTGCAACCAATTTCTTACGCACTCGGATTGCTTTGTTTTTTGATTGTATTCACTATTCCAATGGCGAAGATCACAGGTATCATGAACTATCACTTGAGACGCCACCCATTGGCCTTAGACTTTGAACCTGAAAAGGACTACTATAAACGTGCTGAACGTACTTCTACACAAAGGAAGAAAAACCAGTCTATTTTGTTGTGTACTTACAGATGCTGCGGTTCTCATTACTATAAATACACCATTGATGGTACAAATATCTTTTTCATCAATTTATTATCTGTCGTTATATTTGTCATTTTAGATTTTTACTTCTTGAAGGAAGGTTTACATTGGGACTCCTGGTTAACTGAGTCCAATTTTATTTTCTGTTTATGTTTATTTTCGATTATTCCATTAGCATATTTCATTGGTCAAGCTGTCGCATCGATTTCTGCACAATCGTCTATGGGTGTTGGTGCGGTTATTAATGCATTTTTCTCAACTATCGTGGAAATTTTCTTATATTGTGTTGCTCTTAATCAAGGCAAGGGTAAGTTAGTTGAAGGGTCTATGATCGGATCAATTTTGGGTGCAGTGTTATTATTACCAGGATTGTCCATGTGTGGTGGTGCTGTTAAAAGGAAAACTCAAAGATATAACCCTAGATCTGCAGGCGTGTCCTCCACAATGTTACTGTATGCCATGGTAACAATGTTTGCCCCTTCCATCTTCTACCAGATTTATGGTAATTATGAGATGAAATGCAGTAGATGTGGTCCATTATCCACTGCAGAAAATTGCTGTAGAATGACCCAGTCTTTCCAAATTGATTCGCTTTATCTTAAAGTGCTTAGACCATTTTCATTGATTGTTGCTGTTGCCTTATTTGCTGCTTATGCATGTGGATCTTACTTTACTTTGAGAACTCATGCATCATTAATTTGGGCCACCAATACTGGCCATGAAACCAAAAGGGATGATTATTTAAGATCTCCTAGCTTTTCCAGCATGCACACACCAGTCCAAATGCCACGTGTTGCTTCATCAACGCCAAAGCTCAGCGCTTTACCTCCATCTGCTACGTTGAAGCCAACAGTTGAGCAGACTCCACAACAGCTCCCACCAAAAAAAGAAGTTAAGGAAGATGAAGAGGATCAAGCAGGTGGTCACGATGCCCCTAATTGGTCGAGAAATAAATCAACGGTAATTTTATTAGTAGCTACGTTGTTATATGCCATTATAGCTGAGATTTTAGTGGACAATGTTGACTCTATTCTTGAAGATTTCCCAATTAATCCTAAATTCCTTGGTCTTACTGTATTTGCTTTGGTGCCAAATACCACTGAATTTTTAAATGCCATCTCGTTTGCTATTGGAGGTAATGTTGCATTATCAATGGAAATCGGTAGTGCATATGCATTACAAGTTGTTTTGATTCAAATTCCTTGTTTGGTGATTTATTCAATGTATGAACACTACGTAAATGTGGAAAGAATGTTTACATTAGTATTTCCACGTTGGGATATTATTGCTACTTTAATATCAATCTATTTGTTTACCTATATATATGCAGAAGGTAAGTCGAACTACTTCAAAGGAGTGATTTTGATTTTGATTTACGTTGTCGTCATGTGTGGATTTTGGTTCAATGATATAATTGAAACCTTATAATGTTTTATATTTATTACGTATCTAATGTATATAAGTAATTATTTTGAACCTTTCTATTCTATGTAGATTCTACCTTCATATGGTTTCAATACCCCTTCTTTAGGTTCTTGGTTGGATACTAAAAGTTTACCATCGGTGTGAGTGAAATTAACCTCGTCTGTTGAAAAATTCAAGACAACAAATGCCTTTTGGTTACCGTTGGATTTGATAAATTTGAACAATTGCTTATCTTCAAGGTCCACCATTTTGAAATCACCATAAACAAACAAATCCTTGTATTCTTTTCTTATTTGAAGCATCTTCTTGACAAAATTCAACAATGAGTCCTTATCATCAATTTCCTTGGCTACATTGATTTCTTTATAGTTGTCATTAACTCTCATCCATGGTTTGCTGTCAGAGAATCCAGCAAATTCTTGATCGGTCCATTGCACTGGAGTTCTGGCATTATCACGGGCAAGTAAATTAATAACATCCATTAATTTTTCTTCCTTCTCTTTGAAATCTGGATCATTTCCATATTTCTCTTTAAAGTCATTGTAGTAGTTGAGAGAATTGATATCTTTGTACTCTTCAATTGGCCAGGATCTTGGTACATTAGTCATACCAATTTCTTGACCTTGGTAAATGAACAAAGTACCAGTTAAGGATGCTTCTAACATGGCCAATAACTTACCACTTTCAACACGGTATTCCTTGTCATTACCAAATCTGGTGATACATCTTGGTTGATCGTGGTTTTCAATAAAGACAGTAGACCAAGCATCAGTACCTTTAACAAAATCACTTTGATTTTGATTGGCCTTTTTGAAATCAACCAAATTGAAACCATTGTAACGGAATCTGTCTCTTGGATCAGATCCAACTTCAACCACATCAAAAACAAACATCATGTTCATTTCTTTTCTTGATGCTCCAACATATTTTAAAGATTCTTCCCTGGTAGAGTGTCCAACTTCACCAACAGTCATACAATCACATGATTCCATGAGCTCAGCAATTTCTTTATGAAACTCGTGAATTCTTGGACCATGTTGGTGGTAGATCTTACATGGCTGGTAGATCTGATCTTTAAACACGACCGGCGCATCTTTGAACTCTTGATGTTTTGAATACATACCAGCGGTATCAATTCTGAAACCATCGACACCTCTGTCTAACCAGTATTTAATAGCAGATTTGTAGATTGCTTCACGACATTCCTTGTTTTCCCAATTCAAATCTGGTTGGCCCTTAGCAAACAAATGCAAGTAATATTCACCAGTTTTTTCATCATATTCCCAAGTAGTACCAGAGAAATAAGACATCCAATTGTTTGGTGGCTGTCTATTACCATCTGCATCATATCTTGGTTTCTTCCAAATATACCAATCTCTCTTTGGGTTGTCCAATGAGGATCTAGATTCTTTAAACCATTCGTGTTCAACAGAAGTGTGGTTGATAACTAAATCACAAATGATTTTCATACCACGTTTATGACAACCATCAATTAAATTTTGCATGTCATCCAAAGTACCAAAATCTGGATTGATATCTTCATAATCACTAATATCATAACCCATATCTTCCATTGGAGATTTGTACATTGGACTTAACCAAACAACATTAACACCTAAGTCCTTAAGATAATCTAAAGTTGAAATAATCCCTGGAATATCGCCAACACCATCACTGTTTGAATCTTTGTATGAAGCAGGCCAAATTTGATAAACAACGGCTTCTTTCCACCATTTAGCTTCAATTGTCATAATTAATAGTTTTGTTTGAAGAATATATAAAAAGTAGAGAAAAAAAAAATTGAAGAGTAACAAGTAATTGCTCTTTTTTTTCAGCTTGTCCGTTGAAAAGATGGACTATTTAAAGCTTTTGTTCTCTTGCTGTGTTGACTCCCCATCTCCCCACACTTGCTCTTTGTTCTCGCGATAATTTTTCCGAGAATTGATCCATAGAAACACAAAAACACCAATTACTGGATAATATTTTTTTATTGGAAACAATGTGGCGGAGAGAGATGGATTCTGTATGTGTATACACACACTACTGTTTGTCTATTAATAGTATCCACAGCAATGTAGTAGAAAAGAACACTCGTTTATACAGATACGCTGGCAATCCCCCCCTTGAATTTAGAGTTATTAAAGCTACCAATTGAAGATGATTTACAATTTTTTTGTTGAGACGTTTCAATTAGGAATTGCGTATAAACGATCGCATTGGCACCAAAAAAATGAGATTCTTATCGTATAGCTGCAAAAAAAAAAAAATAAGATACAGGGCATTACACTTTGCGTTCTGAATTACAAATCAGACAATAATTTCTTAGTAATTCGGTATACAGGGCTTTTAACTTTTATAAATATAAATCACCAATTGTTTGTATATTCTCTATAAACTACCTTGTTCTTGTAAAACCTGTTTCCAATTTGGTGAAGCTTCTGGTAACTTCTTTTTCAATTCAACCTCCTTCATGTTCAAGTAGATTGTGCTCAACAAAATACCCAAAGCAAAGGCTTGGGCATATACTCTTGCTTGAACAAGTTTTTGAGTTCTTGTTAAAATCAAGTCTCTGTTGATGATTTTCCAAGCAGCAAACAAGGATCCAGCCCATGTAGCAACAACAACTTCATACTTGTGTTCATTTAACTTGTAGAAGATTTTATCTGAGAAGGACAAGTCACCAAGAAGTGACTTTTGGTGGAGCTTTTGACTTGATAAATGTTCTGATCTGTAACGACTGTCAAAAAATCTAGCAGAACCTTTGAGAGAAGCAAAAGTAGCACAACCAATAAGCGGCATACCAATCATACAAGATTTGATGGTCCAGTTGAATGAATTGAATTTAACTGGTTGTCTAAACTTCATGTATGTGAACAAACCAATACCAATAGCAGTACCAGCGACGCAACCTTTATAGCATTGTCTAAAGATGTGATGTTTGTGTTCGAGTGCTTCTTGTTCAGAAATGAGCTTCATAATGAAAGAATAAGAATGAAAATGAATGAAAAACTAATGAGTTATGACAAATTTTCAGTAATGGAAGGAATTATCCTTCCCTATTTATAGTTTTCTTTTACACAAGGGATGAATAGAGAAGGGGGGGGGATAAAATCATACAATATTTTATTCCCAAGATGGGATCCATAGGTGTTCCAAATCGTACGAGTTCATCAGTTGACTCAAAAGTAATCATAAAATGTAGAAATAAAAGGAATAAAAACAGGAAAATCCTGGTTGCATCCCCTGAACACAAAACCAATCGGAAAAACTAATTCTGTAATTCAAAAGTAATTTTGTTGGTTGTCACCTGTACTATTAAGGCAGATGCATAAAAATATGAAATATGCGCCATAGTATGATTTCTAGTTAGGCATTGGCAGCATTTCCTAAAGCTTTGTGGCAAGTTGTCTAAAGCAACATTCCAATTACATAGTAAGATAAATTCAAAAAGAGAAAATTTGTAATGAAAAACTCCCTACTGGTGAATGGTTATATTGTAATAATGATGATCATATAGTTAGCCAGAATGTCGTTAATATTTATCTCTAGTATGCTATAAAGTATCTATAATCAACATAAATCGATTTTCTAGTATTCTCTTTGAATGATAATACTCATATACCTATTCCAATGCAGAGCTATAGAGTAAGTATTCTGCTTGCAGGAATCTTACTTTCATTGAACAAACAGCTTATTTTTTTTTTAAAAAAAAAAAACCAGTCGTGTAGTAAATGAAACACATTCAAAAAGGGAAGATGTACAAAGGAATGCAATGCAAATTTCTCCTTCTTCTTCTACATGCTTTTTTTTTAGGCACATTTACGTGAAAATTTACATTGACTACAAAAATATTGTCAACTTACAATTGAACATAGTTACCTGGGAAAACACCAACTTGTCCATTATATCTACCGGTCCACCAACCATTAGCATCGGCTGTTCTTTCAACAATTTCGATGACAGCTCCAGCTGGGAAAGTCAAGTCACCTTGAGCTTGAGCAGTGTAATCATACAAAGCAGTACATGTTTGTGCTGGAGCGGCTACTGCGGCTGCAGGAGCACCAACAGGAGCACCACCAACAGGTGAATAAGCAGGTGGAGTTGCGGAAGCTGGAGTACCTGGAGCTTGATACTTGTTGTCACCAACAGGTTGAGTATATCCACCTTGAGTGTACGCTGGAAGTTCCTGGGCAGAACCAGCAGTGGCAACACCAGCAGTGGCAACACCAGCACCAGCAGCAGCGGAAGGTGGTGGAGAGTTCATGGCAGCGTGACGTCTTCTTGTGGCCTCTAACTTAGCCTTAGCATGACCAACCTTGAAATGAGTAATACCAATAGCATCAGTTTGTTCTTCAATGTTACCTTTCTTGAGATTGTATGCTTCAAGAATATCGGAAGTCAAATCAAAATATGGGATTTTCAACTCTTCCATTCGAATGTAAAGAGTATAAAAAATAGAAAGTTGCATGAAATAAAGACTCTCAAACAAAGGCTTGATGAATTGGGATTGCATTTGAAAAAGAATTGGCAATTCATCCTTAAGAGTTTGATTATAATATTCGTATTCTTGTTCGGCAATTTCGAGTTCAGCTTGAGCAGCATACATTTTTTCTTCTTCCTTTGCAGTTCTTTCGGCCTTGCTCTCATATTTGGTGAATGTTCTTTTGTGACGATCCAAATCCAATTGTTTGTGGTCTCTCTTCTTCAGGGTTTTTCGTATACTAGCAACAATGGTCAACAATTCTTGCGCCGGTTGAACAATTCTTTTATCAATAAGTTCCAAGTCTGGTTTCAAAGTTTCCTTCAATTCTTTGACAACATCCTGGTATTGTTCAGATGCAGTAATACCATCTGGATTATCCTCGGGAACAGTGGCGTTTGGATCAGACAATCTTCCACTAATAGGCTTGTAAATTTCAGCAACAGCTTTGGCAAACTCTATCTGGTTGTCCAACATACCATTGACAGCATTGAAGTACTTTTTAGACTCATCACTCAACTTCTTTGTTTCAATTTCAATTTCTTTGAAACGTCTTTCGGCATCTTCGTACACAGCATCATGGGTGATTTCACCCATGTTGAATTTCTGACGAATAGTCTGTGGTGTTCTAAGGATCCCCTTCTTAATTCCTTTAAATGACATTTTTTTGTTGTTCTTGATCTAATTGAGTTATGACAAGGTAGGCTCTTTCAGATTCGTCAACCTCTATTTTTCTTCCTTTTTTTTTTTTTCTTTCTTTTGCCTGGTCACTGATAAAAAAAAGGGAATTCTGGAAGAAAAAAAAAAACATGAAATCTCACTAAGCCTCCGAAAGTCACGTGCATATACCTGAAACGATCACGTGTATTTATATTATACTACCGAATATACTCTAAACATGGAATCTACAAACGTTTTGATATGAAAATCGACGACAAATCGGAGGGATTGATTTCTTTCCAATCAGAAAGCATCATAGGTAAGTTCTCTGGAGTGAGGTCGGGATATGAATCAGCAATGGCTTTTTGTAACAATTTAAATAAAATTTGATAGGCTCTTCCGGTAAAATGAATACCATCGTGTAACAACACTTCCAAAGATGGATAGCCACAGTCAGCTGAGATGTCAAATAATTGCTGTTCTGTCAATCCAAGATTCTCTTTAAATGCGTGCCAAAGGTCAACAAATGGAACATTGTTACGTTGTGCAACCTCTTTGGCTGCTTCTGAGTACAACAACAATCTTTTATTTGTAGTGGGGTTTCCTTCAATGTTTCTTCCATTCAGAGCAAACATGGCTTTAGCAAGTTTTGGATCGTGCAAGCTTGGCCCAATGACAATTACGCTGATGTTGTTCTTTTTAGCCAATTGTACAATAGTTTCAATATTATCCTGGTACCTTTCCAATTCAACAGTTTGGATATCGTTGATATAATCAAAAGCATCATTGGTTCCAAAGAATAAGGTCATCAATTTAATGTTTTTGCCAATGGATGATTTTAAAATCTCTGGGAAAATCAATCTTGCGTGCTCTGAATTATAGCCACTGTAGCCACGATTGATCACATCTAGTTTTCTAGCATATACGTTCTGTAAGGCTGGTTGTAAACCAAAGCCAACATCCTGATTGTTACTGAACTGGGTGATGGAATCACCAAATAGAAGAAATTTGTCGTACTCCATTGATTATGGTTGATGGAAGAAGAAAAGTAGTTAAGTCTTACAAAGAAAGAATCGCGCTCAAGTATATGTTGGGCGGATTTCTCAGAACGGAAAAAATGAGCATGTCTCAACCGGAATTACCAATAACCACACATCAATTTGTCTCCCTTTTAAGATCATTGTTTGTTTGCTTGTTTGTTAGTTGTTTTATCCTTTGTATAGTATACTACAAATGAAGTAGATGCTTCCTCAAAGATTGCTGAAATTCCAACAAAGTCGTCTGAGTTTCATTTATTCTGATATTTAATGAAAGTCAAGTTTTGCCCTCACAGGTGATATCTTATGAGAAAGTTGTAGTACTACTGGACGATATTAATAACAAAACTGATTGTCTTTATTTATGTCAAGCTACAACCATGAATGATGTTCTCCTTAGTGGCTCCTATCACAATCATATTTGATCACGTGTTTGCATTTGGTAGCATTAGTATTACTCACAGGTATAAGAAGAGAGAAACGAAAAAAAAAAAAAAAAAAAAAAAGAAAATCGGTTAACAAACCACATCATCAGTAAAAACAGCCATCACACCATGACAAATCTGTTCACTATCGTTGTTAAACTTGGAACCTCATCATTGGTAGATGAAGTCACAAGAGAACCAAGAATTGCAAATATGTCTCTTATTGTGGAGACCATAGTCAAGTTGCGTCGACAGGGACATAAAATAGTTATTGTATCCTCAGGTGCAATTGCATTTGGTATGAAACGTGTGGGATTAGAAGAGAAGCCAAGTAAATTGGCTGCTATACAAGCTTTGGCATCTATAGGTCAAGGCAGATTGATTGGATTATTTGACGATTTGTTCCGTCAAATGGAACAACCAATAGCACAAATTTTAATTACTAGAAATGATATTATGGATTTCACACAGTATAAGAATGCCCAAAACACTGTTAATGAGTTATTAGATATGGGGATAATTCCAATTGTGAATGAAAATGATACTTTGTCTGTTTCGGAAATTAAGTTTGGTGATAATGATACTTTGTCAGCTATAACTGCAGGTATAATCCATGCGGATTATTTGTTCCTCATGACAGATGTGGAATGTTTATACACTGATAATCCAAGAACCAATCCAGATGCACAACCAATATTGATTGTTGATAAAATAGATGAGTTGGCAGTGAAAACAGATACCGAATCTGGAGCTGGATCCAAAGTGGGTACTGGTGGTATGACGACAAAGTTGATTGCAGCAGAGTTGGCCACAAACATTGGTGTAACAACAATTATTACATTGTCGAGCCAACCACATTACATCCTCGATATTGTCTCGCATATACAGAGTCAATCTGATTCGTTAACGATAGATCAGCAACGTGAACTGATGATGCAAGACGTCAAGGCTGGAAAACTTCCATTGCATACTAGATTCTTGAGCTTACCACAGGATACACAGATTAAATCTGACAAAAGATTCTGGTTGTTGCATGGATTGAAAACCAAGGGTGCATTGATCATTGATCAAGGGTGTTTCCAAGCATTAACAAGAAAGAATCGTGCTGGGCTATTACCTGTTGGTATTATCGATGTTGTCGGTCACTTTCATGAAAGTGAATGTGTATCAATTAAAGTTGTTCCAGATAAGAATGGTCCATTGGAAGACGCTGTTGAAGTGGGACACTGTCGTGTGAACTACCTGGCTCCAGAAATTAAACTTATCAAGGGACACAAGAGTAGTGATATTGAAGCGATATTAGGATATGCTGATAGTGAATACGTCGCTCATAGAGACAATTTAGCATTCCCACCAGTTATGCCACCATCAACCGATTCTTTGGTATCCATGGTTGAAAATTTATAGACATAGAAGTTTAAAGTCTATAGAGTGAATAGATATGCATTTCCCGAAAAATAAAAAACCAAAACTATGCAAAAAAAAATACGCACCAAATAAAGCAAGAAAAAAAAAATCGTTGATTGAGCATTCGTTGATTGGATTCACCAGTACTAAACAGATCATGATCTATGATGATATCAAGCAAATTGGTTATCGAATATCCCTTGTATTGAAAGATCTATCGTTAGAGGAAGACGAAACAATTACTGCAGTAGAAACTTTTGAAAATAATATATATATTGGAACTAGCCATGGAAATCTCCTCCATTTTCATCGATTTGAAGATACTTCCGAGTATATATTCATTACTAAACTAGAGATAAATCCCCATCCCATCACCAAATTATTGTGTGTTCCTTTTATACAACGACTATTAGTCGTCTCTAACAGAATCACGTTTGCATTTTCATTGCCCGAACTTTCTCCCTGTCATATGAAACGAATGAAAGACGTTAATGATATGCAACTCTTGAGTAATAGTATATTGGTGTTATCTCCATCAAAGATAAGAATTATTAAAATCCAGGACGATAATATAATGGTGTCCAAAGAAATCAATTATTCTGGGGCAGTGACAGGGAATTCGTGTAGGGATAGTCATTTTATCATTGTTGCAAACAACGTGAATTATGACATTATAGATTTGGACAACAATAGGAAAGTGCCCTTGTTTGCATATAAAACTGAAACAGAAGTTAGTCCATTGATTGTATCTTTTGACAATGAGTATTTATTAACAATTCTGTCAGATGCTAGTACATCCATGGCCATGTTTATTAATAGTTCAGGAGATGTGACACGAGGAACTTTGACGTGGGTTGGACAAGGATATCCTGGTAAAGGATTAGCTGTGGAATCACAATATGTATTTTCAGCTTTCGACAATAAATTCGTGGTATCATCATTGGAGTCTCTTGAAACCGTTCTTGAGACGGACAACGACCTGTTTTCCATTAATAGAGTTGCACAAGTAATTGTTGAAGATGAGGAAGTGAAAAAGCTAATTGATACCAATATCCAACCGGTGGCCTCACAAGTGGTTTTAAATAATGGGAAGGAGATTTATGGGGTTTATAAGGAGCATGAGCTTGTACAGCTACAGCAGAAGTTGATTGACCACGAAGAGTTGAAGATAAATGCAGATGAATTTACAGGGGAAACGTATAAATACGTCATTCATATGCTACTCTTATCGGCTATTGAATCAAATAACGAGGATACAATTTTGGAGCTATTAAGTGCTGAAAAATATGGACACTTGGTCGTGCATCCGGAGTTTGTTTTGCATTTGTTTGGGGATAATCAATATAATCATAAAACGTTTAGTGGTTTGCAAACTTTATTCGATAAATTGGAATTATCACAAAAACCGGATTTGATGAAAAAATACATTCAGGACCTAAAACCGGAGCTAGTAACCACCAAGCTCAAGTTATACTATTACGATGTGGCGACAGAGAATGAATGTTTAGATTTTATTTCCAAAGATAACATATCCAAATATAATCTGGATACAAAGTCGATAATTGAATTACTTACAAAAAGGGAAAAATTTGCAACTGTTTCCAAATTATTCAAGATGTTGATTAACGGTAAGTGCACAGAACTGCTACACGATTATTCGGTGTTTTTGGTCGATGGCCTTCTGGATGTACTTTTAGATGATTCTATTCAGCTTCTACAAAGTGGCGATCTTGATGATGCCGACTATGCAAAGTTGATAATTGGTATTATAAAGTTTGACAAGGACACAGGGTATGATATCTTGAAAAAAGCACCGAAGAAATACCAAAATATAAATGCCTCAATCTTGAAGGATATATCAGGAGATAGCAACAATGACAAAGCTTTTGCTGTTTTACAAGTAGCGGTGGTGGAAAAAGCGTATAAAGAGAATCCAGCGTTGAAAAATGACTTACTAGAACTTATGATCAACGCAATCCAATTATTGTATGGAGGTATCAAAAACCAGTTTGACTTGTTGTACAAAGAATTCAATGAAATGAACTCATTGGAGAAAGACAAGTGGCCAAAAATTGCATGGTTGGATTTTCTAGATATCTGTGGGAAATCAAAAGACTTGCAGCAATTTATCGAAATATATCTCAAGACATTCGAGTTAACTTTGGGTAGTGATACAAATTTGGAAGGAGCAATTTTTAACTATTACCACTTGTACCAGAATCGCGATATTAATGGATTACTTGAGTTTGGTGATTATTCTACTGCTGAAAAATTTGCCAGTGGTGAAGACCCTTTACCTAGAACAAGGTATTTCAATTTGTCTCAAGCTGATATTCCAAATAACAGTCAGCAGGATTTGCTTCATATATTCAAGTTTTACTTGGAACAGTATTCTAGTGGGAGACCTGTTGAGTCTGCGATCAAGCACTTTACAGAACAATATTCCAAGTTCATTCCGGTCTTAGATTTATTAAGTTTGATTCCGGCCTCATTTCCATTAGCATATTTGGTAGAGTATTTCAATGCAACAATTGTTGAGTTGAATGAGAATTACAAAGATACGTTAATTAGAAAATCTGTATCCAAAGCAGAAGCATTACGTACAACAAAATTATGCAAAAATTTTTCTAAATAAATCCAAGTAATAACAATATATAATCAAACAAAATACCGTACCAGAAGATGAAACCAGTACGAATATTTGAAGTAAATGCAGACCAACAACTCTTTTCGTTGTTTAAATCAACTTTGAGCACTTGATTATAAATTCTTGCAATAGCATAGGCGCCAGCAATGTAGAACCCAGGTCCCATAGAATTCATAATCCCAGCAACCGCGTAAAATCCACCTTGAGCTACTGTTAATCCTTTCAAAATTGGTTTTGTTTTATCTCCCCATGCCAAGGCGGTAGATTTGATACCAGCAAATTTATCAAAGTTTTTATCTTGATGAGCATATATGGTATCATATGTCAAACACCAGATCCAATTAGAAATGAACAACGGCACAGCTACCCACAAATTCAATGGAGCGCCAACAGCTGGGAACCCCAAGAGACAACCCCAACTAAAACAAATCGACAACATTGCCTGAGGGTAATACGTGAATCTTTTAAACAACGGGTATGCAGCAACAAATGGTAATGATAAAGCCCCCAAGTAGAAACATTCAAATGGCAAACTTAAAAGAACAGCTAAACCAGCAAAACATTGCACTCCTAACCAGGCAACAGCTTGGGGAACAGAGACACGTCCACTTGTAATTGGTCGTTCCATGGTTCTGGCTACTTGGTTATCTAAATTTCGATCCCAGATATCATTGATGGTACAACCAGCACCTCTCATAACCAATGCACCAATAGAGAACAATCCTATAGCTTTAGCAGTAACCCATAATGGAGCAGCAATGGAATATGAAGCCATCGTGATTGCCCAATAGCAAGGAAGTAACAACAACCAGGTCCCAACAGGTTTTTCCAATCTCATTAATTCCAAATATGGGACCCATTTAGTAGGTAATTTCTTCATCCAGCCTAATCCTGCTTCTCTGGCCAATCGTGCCGCTTCTAATTCTTCTGGGGAAAATTTGGAGCGTGCAATTTCCAATTGGGTTAATATAGGTTTTTTCGACACTGATTCATTTCTAATGATTCTTGATTGGACAAAAGTTCTTTTCAATAAGCTGATTAATGGACGTTGATTAACGCGTCTCAAGATAGTCAATGTATTCAACATGGTCCTCTGATATTCCTGATAGCCCTAAAACAACAACAAAAAAAAAAGCTTAATTCATACAGATTTTTCAGTGGTCGTTGAAGGTGCGTACGACTTTTTCTTTTGTTTTCTTTTTTTTTCTGATTTTAACGAGTTGCCTCAAGGATTCCTTCTAGCCGTAAACTCATTTAATCCCCATCAAATTGTTCAAACTCCAGATCATTGTTCTGTAAGATTCGTTCCCGTATAACTTTATGTCCATCGATTAGGGATTTTAAATTAATCAAGTCTTCCAGTAGTGGTGTTTGCTCTTTGAATGTAAAAATTTGTCTGCACATTGGACAAAGTCCTTTTGAAGTTTCTTGTTCTAACCACTTTAATATACAATGTAAATGAAAATTATGAGTACATCCACCTCCCAATACGATCGGGCACTCGTCCCCAGGATATTTACAGTTTGGACACGTTCCATCAAATGAAACTCTGCAAATACCACATAATTCTTCAATATATCCATATCCACTTTGAGGAGCTGTTGAACTTAAATCCCAATGCCAAGTAGAGTACCCCTTCCATTCTAGTATCTTTACCTTCATGATTAACTAATAGGATTTGTTTATGGAGTTGTTGATTGAAGAAAGAAAAAGTGTTGCAGTTGTTGTTATTATTTTTTCTTCAAGCTAACCATTTTCGCGTGCGATCGTTGTGACAGTATTTTTTTTTTATTATTATTATTTTTATTATTCCTGATGTATCTAATGTTTATGTAATCTATGTATTCTTTTTGTACACTAAACCTTTGAATATATCAAACGAATTACCATCTGGTTGCAAATGTAAAACTTCATGATTGCGTACATCTTCAGCAATCAACAATCCATAATCAGGTGTTATTCCTTTTATGATACAACTTCTTTGACCAGACCCATTATCAACGTTTACCAACTGGTTTGAGTGGAACCAACGCTTATAATACAATGGCAAAAATGGAGTTAATCCTGATTTCTTAAACACGGTATAGAACTGATCTATCGTATGAGTGATCTTGGCGAGTAACAATTCTGGTTCATAATCTGGCAATGAAGCTAGGCCATGTTTCTCACGAATGGCGTTCAATTTTTGCAAGACCAAGTTTAAGGAAGTTGTTGGTGCTGGATTTGATACATTTACACCGGCACCCCAGACCAAGTAAAATGTCCCGTTGATGAATTGGGAATTAATCAATGCTCCTGAAATTTTGATAAATTTTTCATCGTCTCCATCCACAGTGGAACTGACATCGTCTTTGTCCTTTAATTCCTTGAAATATTCTGGTTTCAATATGAAAATATCATTTGGCCACTTTAACCTAACAGGCATATCTTCATACCCGACACCTTTACCTGGAAATGTGCTTCCGTAACCCAAGATGGCTTCAATGAATGCTAATCCACATAAATACTGCAAAGTAATAACCGTTGAAGAAGAAGTCGGAGAAGAAGGGACTTTGAAAAGAATAGATGTGGCAAGAACACCTCTTGGATTTACCCACACATTACCACCTCTTCCTCTACCAGCAATCTGGGTTGATGCAGTTAAAGTTAACCCATGAGGAAGATGTTCCAACCATAGCGGATTCTTGTCCAAGATAGTGTTGGTTGAAGTAATGACTTCCGAGTATCCCAAAACGCTACCAATCTCACCAGCATTGCCGTTAGACAATGTGTTCAAGGAACTGAAATATTTCTCAAGGTTAAAATGGTGCACCATTTTGTTTGTTGGGATAGTTTTTGAAGTCAAGAAGTTGATATATTTTGTTGACTTGGTTGGATCATCTTCGTCGTACCCACTATCATCTTCAATAGCATCATAGTCTTCTCTGGATTCGTCAACAAACACAAAGTTGTCATTATGATCCTGAAACAATTCGTCTTTCAAATTCAAGTTTTCTTTCAAGGTAGTATAGATATCTCTGACTTTGTTATCGTAAGGGGAAACCACGTACATTGGGGTAACTCGTGGAATTGTTGTGTCGACATTCTCTGAAACACGAAGACCCAACTTTTTTAAACATTCCTTAAGAAACACTCTTCTGTTGTGGTCAGTTTCTTGCAACTTTGCTACTACACCAGGATAATTTGGCCCATCTGTTTCTCTGGGTTTTAATGAATGAGCAATAGCTTCCGGGTGAGTACCACTCAAAATAACATCACCTTTACCGAACTTTCGATAAATAGCTGCTGCTTTGTCAGTGTCTTCAACATCAGTTTCTTCATCATACTTGGCCAAAATTTCAACGTTCTTGTATTTACCAGCATCAGCAAATATACACCCTCCATTGAAATAGTTGAAAACTTCAGCTGGGCATCCTGGTAACGCACTTGTGTTTACCAGTATTTTAGCGGCTCTTGCTCCAACATGCAGCTCATAAACAAATCCTTTAAATGCAGCGCCTTTTGCGGTTCCAGGATAAAAAGCCAATTCTCTTGGTCCAGAGACCTCCATTTTAGGATCCCCGACCTCGAATTCACATCTCGCACTGGCATAATATCCACCAGCACAAATACCCAAAAATTTACCACCTTGTTTTACATATTTCGAAATTAAATCATTTCCCTTGCCGTTGAATGTCTTGCAATATGGTAGATCGGCGCCACCAGGGATTACCAATAAAGATGTTTTTCTCTGCCATGGTTCATTTAGCAAAACAGTTTCATTAACAGGGAGGACAGCATAGTACGAAGCTAAATGTAATCGTAAAGAATCTAAACAATTTTTAACACCGTCAGCGGTGGTTCCTGGACCGGAATATACTAATACATTCATTGCTAGTTTTGCAAACTGTCTTGATAGTGTCACTTTGAATAAGTTTTAAAAAAAAAATAGAAGTTGAATCTAATTTTTCAGATCTGTGTCAAGCTTCAGAACTGAGAGAGGGAAAAAAACAAAACCAAAAAAAAAAAAAAACTATGATTCATGATGACTCTCTTGATTTCTAATTCCCTTTTTTTGTTGGACTTTGAATCATCCTCATTGTGATGTCTATAATTGAACAACAAGAAAAAATCACATTACATCCTAAACCAGGGTTTGTTGTTAAAACAAGGATTCTTGAGAGCACAAATGTATCGAGAATTTCAACCAAAGTATTCATAAACATTTGTCATGATCAGGAAGTCCCACGCCCATCGGTTGACTTTGAACCGGAGGTTGTGTTCCCCTTAATTATTGAAAACCAATGGGAGATACCAATTATTGTTTCTCAAGAGAAGGAAAGTAAAGACAAGAAAGGATTTCCTTCGTTGGTATACGATTGTTGCATTAATTCAAAATGTTTCCAGTGGTGTCAGGTAAGTAAAGATCTAAGATCAATTCTTATCGAGTGGTGCATCGAATCAGTGGAATTGCTTTATTCATTAACATTGGAACGTGAGTTTTCTTTGCCAAAGATGTTATCCAAGGGTGAACTTTCAAATACTGAAATTTCCAAAAATGAATTAAGTGGTGCTGGGTTAAAGGATAGACTAGAAGCGTTGCAAAAGAATGAAACATTAGGATTGATTCAAGAATTGGGTAGTGATACTGAAGAAAGTAGTGAGTTACCTGATTTGATGAATATCAATGGGAAACCGGTACCATCAAAATCACTTATTCAGGAGATTGATTCCAGAGACACGATTATGCCATCTCATAATAAGAATAATACTATTGAAGATCAAGCAAAGGAAATCAAATACAGTGTACTGTTTAACAAAGTTTACAATTCGGATTACAATGTTGCCATAGTTTTTGAATGTGATCTTCCTATTCATTCAAAACACTTTGATATAACATACACATCCCTGAAATCGTCAATCGTCATCAAGAGCCATATCAAGGGATATAGATTTGCTTCTGGAGACTCTTTGGAAATACCTGTTTCACGTGATATTCAAGTTAGAAATACAAGATGTTTCAGTTGCAAGCGATGTTTGTACATATTTATCTAGAAAGCGCTATTTCCGCGAGCGCAATGTGACTTTCCTAAAACGTCTTATCGCAACACCCGCTATTTATTTATGAAGAGAAGGAAAAAAAAAAATGTTAAAAATTCCGCTCTAACTTTAATATATAGCATCGACAATTTCTTTAAGGGTTTGTTTTTTTTTATTATTATTATTCTTTTATTCTATTTTAATGCTAAGATTAAGAGTACTTTCATGATGAACACAGAGGAAACATTACTAATAACACAAGTCGATCACTACGATGCAATCATCAATGACGATGAGATTAAAGAGGGTGACATCACTACATCACTGGAATTGAAACATCTTACTATATCTACCTTACCATTGGTGCTTGCATTCCTTCTACAATATGTTTTTTCAATAACTTCTGTTTATTCTGCAGGTCAGTTAGGTGCCAAAGAGTTGGCTGCGTGTTCGTTGGCCATTTGCACCTTTAATATCACAGGGTTGGCTATTTTCCAGGGTATGGCTACCAGTTTGGATACATTTTGTTCCCAGGCTTATGGATCGGGAAACAAGACTATGGTGGGTATTTATTTCCAGAGAGGATCATTATTAATGTTGATGGTTATGGTTCCCTTGACTATTTTGTGGTGGTTCTCTGGTCTGGTTTTGAAGTTCTTGGTTCCTGACCCAGAATTGGTCTCTATGACCCAATTTTTCCTTAGAATACATATCTTGGGTGTTCCTGGTTTGATTTTCTTTGAAAGCGGTAAAAGATTTTTACAAGCCCAACATATTTTCCAGGCCAGTACATATATTTTGATGGTTACTTTTCCAGTGAATTTAGTTTTGAACTGGTGGTTAGTTTGGAATGATGAGACGAGTATTGGGTACATGGGTGTTCCCGTGGCTATTGCTATCACTTATTGGATTATAGCGCTCTTGATGTTGTTGTATGTCATTTTTATTGATGGAATGGAATGTTGGGGAGGGATTGAATGGGAAAAAGCATGTAGTAATTGGAAACCAATGCTTTCGTTAGCTATTCCTGGGGTTGTTATGGTTATTTCTGATTTCTTAGCCTTTGAGATATTGACCATTTTTGCATCTAGATTTGGTACCGAAGCATTAGCTGCTCAGTCTATTGTTTCGAATATCGCAACATTGTGCTTTCAAGTTCCGTTTGCATTTGCTGTTGCCATTAGTACCAGAATGGGGCACTTGATTGGAGATGAAAACATTTCTGGTGCCAAAGTTGTTAATGGTTTAACAGTTATTATTGGTGGTACTATTGGAGTTGCAAGTTTTATGTTGATGTATTTCGGAAGAAAAGTTTTGGCCAGCTTCTTTACCAATGATGAAAAGGTGTTGACTATTGCATCAAGCTTGCTTTTCTTAGCAGGAATTAATCAAATTTCTGATGCATTGAATGTTGTTGGTACTGGTGTTTTACGAGGACAAGGAAGACAAAGAATTGGTTCCATTTTGAATATAATCTCATACTACTTTCTTGCCATACCGTTGGGATATGTTCTTGCATTTAAATTGAACATGGAAATGAGTGGTTTGTGGATTGGTTTGATTATTGGTGTTATGACCCTTGCAATTGCCCAATGTACTGCAATTTGTCTTAGTAATTGGACAAAAATAGTAGAGCATTCACATAGAATACATGACAGTGTATAGTAAAACGATAGACAATTGTGTACAAAGTAGTGCGCTATCAAATACAAAAAGCGGAAACAGAACAAAGAAAGAAAAAAAAAAAAATCTGGAAAAAATATTCTATAGATTAATCATCTCATCTCACACACGTACACACAACGAAAGATGGGTAGAAGATTTGATAAAAAGAACGCAACCACATTTAATGTTCTTCATAGAGCACACGATGACGTTAAATACTTTGATGATGATGCATCAAAGCATGTTTTGGTTGAACAAACAAAGAAAGAACAACCTAAAAAGAAAATATACACTACTAGTGATTTAGAATCCAAACTTGCCAATGAGAACATTCGAGACAACGAAGGGTTGGCAGCTCATTATGGTATTACATATGATGATTCCAAGTATGATTATATGCAACATTTGAAGCCTATGGGTAATACTGATGGGGTTTTTGTTGGTGCAAAGGAAACAAGTGTGGAGAAGAAGCAAAAAATTGAAGATTTGATTAGGGATCAATTACCTTCTGAACGTACAAGAAAGGTTGCTAGAGATTTAGATCAAAGTATTCCTGACGAATTACAAGGATTCAACCCGAACTTGGACCCTAGATTAAGAGAAGTTTTAGAAGCATTGGAAGATGAAGCCTATATTGAAGAGGAGCAAGAAGGAGCTGATGAGGATGTGTTTGATATGTTATTGAAATCTGGAGAAGTTGAAGATGAAAATGAGTTTTATTATGGATCTGGGGCCGAAGATTATGACGATGAGTATGATGAGTGGGATTTGGATAACTATGAAGACGAATACAACCAGAAATATGAACTGGGTGTACCAGAAGATGAAGATGGAGAACTTCCGGACGGAGTCAACCAGGATTGGCAGAGAGATTTTATGAAATTCAAAAAGGATACTAAGCACAAGGCAAATGATTGGGATTCTGATGATGAGTTTGAAGAAGAAGAGGAAGATGAAGTTCCAGATCTCCCTAGTATATCGGGCAATAAAAAGATTTCTAAAACCAAGATGAGAAAGAAGAAAGGTGCTATGACAGATACTTCGTCATTCTCAATGTCGTCATCAGCTTTGTTTAGAACTGAAGGTTTGACTTTACTTGATGACAGATACGAGCAGCTAAATAAGAAATTTGAAGATGATGAAGAAAAAGAGCACAAGCCTTTCAACATGGAAGAAGAAAGACATGATCTTGAAGGTATGTTGGATGAGTTCTTGGATAACTACGAGTTAGAAAGTGGCGGTAGAAAGTTGGTTAAGAAGGATGAAGAAAAGAAGAAGTTACAGAAGGCAGCTAGTTCTGTGTCCAAAGGTAAAGCTGCTAGGAAATTGAATCAAGCTTTTGGTGACATGAAAATATAAAGGTCTGTATAGTTAAATAGTCGTGTAGCTTGTGAGTAAAAAATTCAAAAAGAAGTTAATTTTTTGTTATGTCACTAAAGAGCCGAGAAAGACATCAACAGAAAAAATTTTCTTTTTTTTTACACTTTTAATAAATAAATAAAGAAACCCAAAAGGTACTTAACAACACTGTTTGTCCAATTTTATTTTATTTTTTTTTTGTTCTTTTACTTGATACACCAAAGTGATTAAACAATCTTGTCATAACTTTTATTTCCAAGATTAAAAAAATCATCCGTATTACGTTGTTGTTCGCATTAATAGTACCCGTTTCGTTATTATCTTTGCTATTGTCCTATCGCACCTCGCTTCCACATATTAACTTCTTCAATCGCAATTATTCCAGTAACGGCACAAATAGAAACAGCCTCAGTACCATCATGTCATCACATCGTCACAATACTGTGCCATCAGTCGCGCGAGTCTACACGGACGCATTAGCATCAAAACCACAAGAGTATTGGGATTATGATGACATTAACATCAAGTGGAATCTGCAGGAGAACTATGAAATTATCAAGAAACTCGGAAGAGGAAAGTATTCTGAAGTTTTCTTGGGAATCGATTTAGCTAAGGGGGAGAAAGTTGTCATCAAGGTATTGAAACCTGTGAAACGTAAGAAGATTAAGCGTGAAATATCCATTTTGAAGAACCTTGTTGGAGGGCCAAATATCGTGTCATTGTTGGACGTGGTGAGAGAACCTCAGTCTAAGACTCCGGCCTTAGTGTTTGAACATATCAACAATGTTGATTTCAGAACACTTTACCCTACTTTCACTGACCATGAAATCAGATTTTATATGTATCAGCTTTTAATTGGTCTCGACTATAGTCACAGCATGGGTATCATGCATCGTGATGTGAAACCTCATAATGTGATGATTGATCACAACAAGAAACTATTAAGACTTATTGACTGGGGTTTGGCAGAATTTTATCATCCTGGTACTGATTATAATGTTAGAGTTGCTAGTCGTTATTTCAAAGGTCCAGAATTGCTCGTTGACTATAGGATGTATGATTATTCCTTAGATTTGTGGTCATTTGGATGTATGTTAGCATCAATGGTATTTATGAAGGAGCCTTTCTTCCATGGTAAGTCAAACACAGACCAGTTGGTCCAAATTGTCAGAGTTTTGGGATCTGATGATTTCAACAAGTACCTCGAGAAGTACAAGATTAACTTGGGTGAGGAATTTGAAGACATGGGATATTACAACAGAAGACCATGGAAGAGATTTGTTAATGAACAGAATAAACACTTGGTATCTGATGAGTTTTTAGATTTGATCGACAAGTTGTTGAGATATGATCACCAAGAAAGATTGACTGCTAAAGAAGCCATGGCTCATCCATATTTCGAGCTAGTTAGACAATCTTAGCTTTTGTGTATTATTCTTCTATTATCTGTCCTTTTTGCAATATAAATTCCGTATTTATTTTAATGTAGACTTTACAATAGTGTCAGAGTGATGAAGTAGAATTGGATTATTTATGAGATGGCGCCGTAGAAGTAGTCATTTGGGTGACAATCACAAGTTTGTACTGAATTTTGTACTGAATTTGTTTTAATTAAAAAATCTTTCTACGAAAAATTTCATACCATTTTTGAACAAATATATATAGAAAATTTTACAACAAAAAACAACCATATCATCTCAAGTTGAGAAGTATTACTAGATGAACGAATATTAACTATGTGCTATTCTGGCCATGAAAACAACTCCAAAAAATGATATAAACCAGATGTAAATTATGCCACATTATATAAACGTAGTAAAGCGGTGTGTCTCCCAATTTCATAACAAAGACACTGTGGCCGAGTTGGTCTAAGGCGGTAGACTCAAGAACTTGATTCTTCTTCTGAGTTTCAGAGGTTTCTACTATCGTAAGATGCGCGAGTTCGAATCTCGTCGGTGTCATTATTTTTTTGCGTTTAATCTTGTTGAAACTTGCAACAGCCATCAATCTTAACATCCACCATAATAATATTGCCACTTAGATATAACTTCTTTAATTCTGGTTTCATTACAGGCATTGTCGGAAACTTTAAAATTTCTTTTTTTTTTTTCTTATTCCCTGTTTTTTTTTTTCTGAAAGATTTTTCACATAATTTTTTTTTTGTCTTGGATTTTATTATTTAATTCTCTCGTGATTTTCAATTCTTTTTTTTTTTTTCCCACACCACTTTTCCCGGTAATGACTATCCCAGATATCACCCAGTTTGATGTGTTCCCTACCACGGGATTTCTTCCAGATAAACTTCCTTTGGAACGTCTTACTCAAGAGTACTACCAGCCATGGGAAACAGTTGTGAATAATCTCCCTTCATTGATTCTCACAAAGCGTATCCGATCGGTGATTGACAAACTTCCGGTGTTAGAAACCACACAGCTTACTACTGTTGAAGAATACAGAAGAGCATACCTGGCCTTGGGATTCTTAGCTCATGCCTATGTATGGGGAACCGATACTCCTACAGATAAATTACCACCTCAGATTGCTGAACCTTGGATTAAAGTTGCCAACCACTTGGGATTACCACCAATTGCAACATATGCCGGACTTTGTCTCTGGAATTTCAAACAAATCATTCCTAGTGACGATTTATGGGACTTAGATAACTTAACAACTATTAATACGTTTACAGGGTCCATTGATGAAAGTTGGTTCTACTTGGTCAGTGTTTATTTCGAACATAAGGGGGCATTGTCCATTACTACTGGTATGAATGCCTTAGAATGCGCTCAAAACAAAGATACCAAAGGGTTGGTTGAACATTTGCAACAACTCGCAGAATCTATTGATATGCTCGGATCTGTATTGATGAAAATGGAAGAGATGTGTGATCCACATGTATTCTATTTCAGAATCAGACCATACCTTGCCGGATGGAAAAATATGACTGAAGTGGGGTTGAAAGGTGTTTACTATGGTAATGAATCATCTGTGAGAAATTATTCTGGTGGAAGTAATGCACAATCCAGTTTGATCCAGTTCTTGGATATTTTGCTTGGTGTCAAACATTACTCAACTGGTGAAAGACCATCACCATACAAGCAAACCAGTGGTGAGCTGAATGGTTTCATGGATGAAATGAGAAGCTATATGCCAGAGCCACATCAAAAGTTTCTTTTAGAGCTCCAAAGAATTACCACTATCAAAGACTTTGTTCATTCACAAAATGATCCTGAACTTAACTTATCTTTTGATGCATGTCTTGCCATGCTCAAGCTGTTCAGAGATAAGCATATCCAGATTGTCACCAGATACATTGTTCTTCAAGCCCAAAAACTGGCAAAATTGGGGTCTACCGGTACTTTAAGATCCGGGTTGGCAAGAGCTAAAAAAGAGGAAAGAGGCACTGGAGGCACCTCGCTCTTACCATTCCTTAAACAATGCAGAGACGAAACTGGTGACCCCGCTGCTGGTAACTGGGGTAAGAGAATTCTTAGTGATGGTGTCATGAGATTAAACTATTCAAAACCAAATCCCCTCAATGAATAGACCAGGGGTAGAAAACCAAAAAATTTGGACATTTATTTGCTTATGTGTAGCATAAATTTATGTACTGTTAATAAAATAGTCTAAAAGCGCGTTTTCAGTTTTCGTTAATGTGCTGCTTTTTAGTAAAAAAAAAATTTCCTTTTGAATGTAAACAAATAACCCTAAGACTACACTACTAAATGAAAACTCAGATGTCGTAGTTGACACTGATACGGTCGTTAGAGATATCAAGACAAGACAGGTTGCAGGAGAACGAGTAAATGTAATGGATTACATACGAGGCACTGGGTTAAAGTACGGTACTGTTAAGTCACGTTTGAAACGAGCAAACCCTGATGGATCTGTTGATAATGGGCACCAAAGACAGCAGATCATGTCAAAAATTGAAGAACAGACATTAGTGGACTGTATAAATGACCTCTTGGATGCTGGAAAAGCGGTATCGAAAACTGACATGATAGAACTTGGCTATGAAATTTTGCGTGCTAGGGGATCCAATACAAAGCTTGTAGATGGTTGATATCAGTTATTCAAATCTAGAAATTCCATCATTAAATGTCGCTTGACAAGAATAGTGTCGTCTGAGCGTCTCAAGGGATGTGAGTATGACAAGGTTGATGCTTGGTTTGATTTGTTTGAAGAGAAAGTATGTGCCAACGGTGTGGATCCCAAAAACGTATACAGTATGGATGAGACAAATGTCAAATTAGGAGATAAATCTTCTAAATATGCTTTCCAAAGAGTTGAGGAAAATGATGTATATCCTCCAGATGACAATGATGCAGAATATGTGACTATTTTGGAGACTATTAGCATGGATGGTAAATCATTACCCCCTTTCGTGATTTTTAAAGGAAGGAAGCTTCAAAAAACATGGATGAGCAAGGTTAAGAGCAAAGACTGGTGTTATAAAACATCTAATACTGGTTGGACAAATAATGAAATGGCCGTTCAATGGCTTCGGGAGTGATTTATCCCTTATGCAAACGCTGGTATTAATAAAGATGAAGTGTTTTTGATTTTGGACAATCATAATTCACATACTTCGACCAAATTCTTGAATGCATGCCGTGAAAACAATGTAACGCCATTGGTCCTACCTCCACATACTCTGCACATTCTCCAACCATTTGACTCCTTTTGTTTTGTAAACGTTATAAGGGCCTATTCCGAAGAGAGTAACAAAAACATGAATGCAGCTAAAAGAAGTTCCATGAACAAAGCAAATTTCTTGGAAAAGTACGAGTTGGCAAGAAATAAACAGCTCACTAGCCGTGTTATTATTGGTGCTTGGAAACAGGTTGGTTTAGCAGATCGAAGTTACGACCGTGTTTTGAATGGACATCATGTTAAGAAAGAGCCAAAAAAAAACCGATGCTCGTAAAGAGAATATGCCCGATAATGATGGCACATATATGGGTCTCCCGCAAGTCGAACTTGATTTGCTTGAACGTGTGAAACAGGAGATAATTGAGTTGTCAGGGACAAATGTTGCGGCATTTGACGAATTAGTAAAATCTTACCGGACTAAAACTGGATTTATTCAACTTTTACTAGCAAAAGTAGCTCAACTAGAGGCACAATTAGAAATGTTAGGACGACCAGCACCAAAAAGACGGAGAACAACCAATACCACCTCTTCGTCAAATGGTTTAATTTCCAAGGAGGACATCGAATATGTTTTGGATGCCGAACAGGAGTCCATTCAAAGAATAGATAAAGCCAACAAAAGAATGGCTCAAATCTTAAAGGAAAACCCATCTTTGGAAACTGAAGTTGCTAGACACTCCTAATGGAATCTAGATAGATTACTTAGAGATTGTTTGTAAACAATTTCAAAAATTAGACTGTTCATCAATCTGTTGGAGCATCACTATGGATAGAATAATATGAAAGTAGTATTGCAACATAAAGACATATAACGTTATTGGCTTGACTTTAATATTCTCTGGTGGTATGTTATTATTCAAGTAGGCACATGTTAATAAGATCATATTTAACTTGTAGATTAGTTATTGTACGGAAAACCGGGAAGTCTCAAACTTTCACGTGAAAGACACTGTGGCCGAGTTGGTCTAAGGCGGTAGACTCAAGAACTTGATTCTTCTTCTGAGTTTCAGAGGTTTCTACTATCGTAAGATGCGCGAGTTCGAATCTCGTCGGTGTCATTATTTTTTTGCGTTTAATCTTGTTGAACTTTATTTGCTACTTTTCTTTTTTTGTTATACAGATGTTATGCATACTCAAAAACTATATAGGTGGTAAACTGCTTCTACATGTAGGACATTGTAATTTGAATTGCATCCAGCTCTCCAAACAACTGGTATGGAAAACATGATCACATGGAGTAACCATATAGTCTTTTCTATTCTTACCATCGATATCTGTCAAACAGATAGAACATGTTGTTTCTGGAACTTCAAAGGCTCGGAAATAGTTATAAGATTCAGGGAGGAACCTTGTTGATATCCACAATCTAGGATTGTACAGCTGTACAGCCAACACCCCCAACTGTATCATTAACCAAACGAAACTTGCAATCGGCAACACTCTTTGTTTCTCCTGGAACCAACACCACCACCAGACACCAAACCATCGAAGCATGCTTTCCCCCACCACAAATTCCCATGACAATGACTTTCTATTGTTCTTGATGAAGTTTCGTCCAATTTGAAATACCCATTCACTATTTAACACAATGATACCAAAGAATTCAAAATATCGTCTATACTTGATTCTCCATTGCAACGCACTAATAGTAATGAAAAGGGCAATTATACTGGCAATGAAAACACCTCCCATAACATTGTTGGTAGTTTCGGCAGTTGGTGGCTGTGGTGCTTCTGGTTGTTGTGGTTCTCTTGCGATTGGTAAGATCGGTTCATTGGAACCTCGTATCATGTCAACCAAGCTAGCTGCACGTTCATTCACCTGACTTCCGATCACACTAACAATAAATCGTGACAAGAAAATACCTGTGCTCATGAAAGTTGTTGCACTAATGGCAATTAATAACAATTGTGAGCTGGTGGTTAATGTTGCCATCAACAATGATGTCAAAGCAATTAACATATTGGCAAAAGCAAGCATGATCAAGGAATATCTTGATATTTTGTTCAAGGCACCAGGTGTGGTAACCTGACCCATTTCACGTAAAATCAAATACAAATCTAGGATTACCAATACAATCAAACCAATTAGTTCATTCTTCACTTTTTTTCGCAGAACCGCAGATGTATCTCCTTCGGCAGTACTGGAAATCACCACCCCACAATCAGGACTATACATTAACATATTAGAAACAACAATCTTTGGAATTTCTTTCGGAAGTGGTTTACCTGTAGGGTACATCATCTCGTCGTCAATGTACCTCAACTCATCTTTAGTGTATTTTGTCTTCTCCAACTGTAAGAACGTAACGTATTCACACTGTGAGTATGCTGCTTCAACTTGGGCATTCAATCTATCTATTGATATATCCTCCTTGGTAACATTCCCAAGTCGACCCATGAGTATCTTGGCTACTTCAAAATTATTCCCATTCATTGCCAAGTGTGGTAAAGCATAGCCACCATAAAATTTTGCAGAGTTGGTGCTTGCAACAATGGCACCAATGTCTTGAAAATAAACACCTTTCATATCCAAATCATGTTGTTCAATTTCTGGTTTATCTTTCAAACTAACTTCTAATTTCACCACGACTGCATTGTCTATTCCCGAATCTTCTTCTGTTTTATGGTCACCCAATGCAATAGATACAACACCACTGGAAAATGTAATATTGCCAATACCAGTGCTCTTTTCAGGTTTTGGAACATCACTTGTAAACAGATCATCATCTTCTCTGGACTCGTAGTAATCCTTCAAGTACTTTGGTATCTCTAATTTTGTAGGCTTCACGCCACTCTTTTCCAAATTAAATTTACCTTCTGCTTTACCAGATATATTCAACAAATAAGCTTTGTCATCAACAGGACTCAATCCCCAGAACAGTCGAATTTTGTCACTGATTTCATTGGGTAATACGGAATATTTTTGATTTTCCATCCAAGGGTGGTCTTTATCATATTTATGAATAGGCCAATCTTCTGGAACCTTCCCGTTAAGGTGATCATCGTAGGATAACTGGAACCCTGTGATATTACCATAACCGGTATCGTATGTGGAGCGATCTAGAATCTTCAGGGAGTTGGTGATCAGATTTTGGAATATATTGAGTGTCTGTCTATCTTTATCAGATCGTATTGGTTCATTACCAGATGGCAATGACATGATGATGAACATCACAATGAAGAATATAAGTGTTTGCCTATCAACTGCCATTGTTGTTTTGCCATCACCCTTCTTATCGTCGTATCCAGATTTTTCGTGACAGCAAAACTTTTTCTGGTGAACAAACAAAGTGTGAGAGTAAAAAAAAAAAAAAAAAAAAAAGTGAAAAAAGTGTAATACAGAGGTTTTCTCTATCTTACCAACCCCCTCCCTATTATCACCAATGAGGTTATTGTACAAGGAACACCCCCGTACATTGGTGTTGTACTCAGAAACATATTCATTAAGTTTTAGAATTAAATCCAAATCCGATCCTACAGTTTATTTGGAATTAATCCCAAATACTGATATTACTAGAGAAAATGGATACAGATCGTTGATTAGAAAGGAAATTTTTGGATGTTTGGGTTTAATCTACATCTCCCAACAGATATATCTTGCCGTTGTAACAGGCCAGCAATCAAATGTGGCCAACCCTATAGAGAACGAATCTGTCAACAGGATTTTCTCTGTTGATTTTGTATCGTTGAATAATTCTGAATGGGACTTTGTTGAGTTGGATAGTTCCGGGTACCCTATCACTGATGCTGAAGCAGAAAACGATCTTCAAGTAGTACACCCTTGTTTCAGTTTGAAGAAGCTACTTTCCAATGGTTCATTCTATTATTCAAACGATTTTGACTTGACATCTTTGTTACAGAACCGTGGTCTCACAAATACCATTGATCATTATCAACCGGATTATATGTGGAACAAGTTTCTTGTTGACCAAGTGCTCAAATTTAGATCCCATCTTGACCCACACAATCAATTGATATTTGATGACAATAGGTTCTTGATTGCCATGATTAGAGGGTTTGCTAAAACTATCACTTTGGGCAGCCGTGGAGATTCCTTAAGTATCATCTCAAAACAGTCATGTAAGAGAGCCGGTACTAGATACAACACCAGAGGTGTAGATGATAATGGGAATGTTGCTAATTTTGTTGAAACTGAATTTATCTACAACAACCCATCAAAGTCGTCGATTTTCACGTTTACTCAAATCAGAGGGTCAGTGCCGACTTTTTGGGAACAGGATTCAAGCTTGATGAATCCAAAAATTACTTTAACTAGATCCCTTGAGGCAACCCAGCCAGTGTTCAACAAACATTTTGCTGCTATTACGTCTACATATGGTGTATGCCATATCGTTGATCTTCTTTCAAAAACAAAGTCTGCGGAAGTACAAATTTCTCAAAGGTACCAACAGCTTTATTCTCGCTGCAATAAAAAGGAAGAAATAGACTACACTGCTTTTGATTTCCACCATGAAACAAAAATTGCAGGTGGGTTTGCTGGTGCTACGAAAATTCTTTCTCCATTGCACGATTCTTTGCAGCTGTTTGGTTGGTTCACCTATGATACCAATACTGACGAAGTAGTGACTCGCCAGGATGGGGTTTTCCGTGTCAATTGTTTGGACTGTCTTGATCGTACAAACTTGATTGAACAAGTTATTTGCAGGAATGTTTTAGAGAATATTTTGAGCAACCAGGGGTTGAATAACCAGGCCGCATGGGAAGTCGTTCTTCAAAGACACAATACATTATGGGCAGATAACGGTGACGCTATTTCACAGATATATACTGGTACAAATGCATTGAAATCATCATTCTCCAGATCAGGTAAAATGAACTTTGCTGGTGCATTGTCTGACGTGACTAAATCTGTGTCAAGAATGTATCAGAATACTTTTGTTGATGGTAAGAAACAGTCCATTATCGATACATTGTTGGGTGTTGATGGACCTAACTCGGTCAAGGTGAAAGTTTACAACCCGGCAACAGAGTTTGTTACCAATGCTTTGCAGCAACAAGCAGGAGCATTCACTACTTATGAGGACATCAGCATGTTTACAGGGACATATAATGTTAATGCATTAGAGCCAACTAGTCGTGTTGACTTGGCTGATTGGTTATTCCCACCGGAAATTTCTGGACCGTTGCCAGATATATATGCCATTGGGTTTCAAGAATTGATTGAACTTAATGCGTCATCTATTTTAAATGCCGACGGCAGCAGGTCAAACCATTGGTCACAATTGTTGAATGATCAATTGAACTCTCATAATGAGGAGTATGTATTGTTGCGTACTGAAGCAATTGCAACCATGGCATTGTTCTTGTATGTGAAGAAATCCAAAGTATCTAAAGTCACGAGAGTTGCAGGATCATCCAAGAAGACCGGATTGGGAGGTATGTCTGCTAACAAGGGTGCATGTGGTGTTCGTTTCCAGTTTGGAGCCACTTCTTTTGCTTTGATTACATCACACTTGGCTGCAGGAACAGGAGCTGTGGTTGAAAGAATGAATGATTATAACACTATCATGGATGGTCTTGTATTCACCAGGAATTATACCATTAAAGACCATGATCACATTATTTGGTTTGGTGATTTGAATTATAGAATTGAGATGTCCAACATGGAATGTCGACACTTGGTGGAAGGTGGTGCGTTTGACGAGTTGATTCAACGTGACCAATTAACAGACGAGAGAAAAAGAAATGCCGCATTTAGTGACTTCAGTGAAGGTCTTGTCAAGTTTTATCCAACATACAAGTTTGACAAGGGAACCACGAATTACGATACTAGTGAAAAACAAAGAATTCCATCTTGGACAGATCGTGTGTTGTACAAGAGTAAGAACAAAGGTTTGACCCAATTGGCATATAACTCACTTATGAATGTATCATTGAGTGATCACAAACCAGTGTATGCGATTTTCAAAGCCAAAGTGGAAATTATTGACAAGGCTAAAAAACTGGCAATTACCAGCAGTCTATACAACAGTTTCAAAGATGAACATAGCGAGTTGTTGTCGTTGTCTGATTCTATAAGTTCGTCAAGTACATCTATTTCTACTGCCCCAGTACCACCACCACCAAGAACAATGACTCCTACTATGCCAGCCATGATTCCAAGAAAGGCATTGACACCGACTCCAGCAACTCCAAAACTGGCAACCCCAAAGCCAGTCACACCAAAGCTGGTCACTCCCAAACCAGAAGCAGTACAACCGGCTGTGACAAAGCCAGTAGCTACACAAGTGCTCCCATCACTGGTCAACAAGACGGCTACTCCACCAGCTCCGCCACCTCCAAGAAAAACAACTACCATGTCTCCACCAGGTATTTCAATGAGTTCCGCCCCATTGATACCAACAAAACCAATGGTTCCAGCTAAACCTGCATCATTAAAAGCATCACATACTTGATTTGTTATACATTCGTTGAATTTGATGTATAGTTCAGCGGCATTTTCCTTTACTTTTGATCATTTTAAATATACAAATACAATTTGGAGAGAAGTTATGTAGGTAATCTAGTACTATCACGAGGGGCGACGATGAAAACAAGAATAACGTACATTTCTATGTAGATTTACAAGACAAGCAACAAAGTTCAAACTTTACACTGCCTTTTCTAGTAGACTAAACACCTTAACCGGTAATCCAACTACATTGAAGTAATCTCCTTCCATTGAATCAAACAATAAACATCCCAACCCTTGATATTTAAAGCCACCGGCAACTTCTAACCCTTCTTTGCTCTCAATATATGCATCATTAATATATTTGTCCCCCTTGAATTTTAATTTTGAAATGGAATGATCTGTAAACACTTCTGTTGTCTTTCCCACTTTGAATACTGTCAATGCTGAAATCACTTCTAACTCCGGGTATCGACTGAAATATTCAAAGAATTCACGTTGTCTTTCTTTGGTCATTGGCTTTTCGAAAACTTCCCCATTACAACTAATGATGGTATCACATGTGAGTATTATAGTAGGTGAATCAAATTTAGACTGCTTGATAATCGCTTCTCCTTTATGCTGACTTGTAAGTTGGACATATTCCAAAGGGGTTTTGTCATCTTTTGCCAAATTCTCCTCAAATGACGACGCTTTGGTTGTGAAGTTCTTGATTCCTAAATTATTTTCTAATATCTCCTTTCTTCGAGGAGATTGAGATCCCAAGATACAATTGTACTTTTCAAGTTTTGCAATTAAGGGATGGTTGAACATTGTTAGGAAGACCAAAGCGGGAAGGGTAGTTGTTACTCTTGGGTTGAGAAATTATCACTGACTATTGCTTACTTCCAGTATGATATTTATTATTCAAGTATAAATATCGATTTGGGTTTGAATGACGTCACCTCTCTAACCTCTACTGTCGATGGAGGATGACCTTGGAAAATACTAAACGTTATAAGTTTGTAACGCTTTTCCAGACCGGAAATTACCAGCGAAAAAAAAAAAAAAAATTCAATAATTTCAGGTGTTCCTATCATTCCAAAATACTTGAATATATTCATTTACTAGTCAAATATGTTCAGTTTATCTGGAGTGAAGTCATTCCTTATAAGACAATGGTTTTTCGTTGTTCTTACAATTTTCATTATTATAGCTCATTCATTTCCTGATTTTGCTAAACAAGGAGGTATTGTGCGATCAGAGTATACTATCGGATATGGAGCAGTGTCTATTATTTTCCTTATCAGTGGATTATCTATGTCTTCCAAACAATTAATTATCAATGCAACTAACTGGAGAGCACACTTCACTGTATTGACAACGTCATTTTTGATCACAAGTTCGATTATTTTTGGTATTGCTCTGGTGATTAAGCTGGTAGATACTGGCTATATTGACGACTGGTTACTAGTTGGTATGATTGTAACACACGCTTGTCCAACTACTGTTTCATCTAATGTTGTCATGACCAAATTAGCAGATGGAAATGATATTTTAACTTTGTGTGAAGTCTTTATTGGGAATATTCTTGGAGCATTTGTCACCCCTGCTTTGTTACAAATATACATGACTGGAATGTGGGATTTTGGAAATCCTAGCCACCAACCTGATGGAGATTTGAGTATTCTGCAGTTGTATATGAAGACGTTGAAGCAACTCGGTGTTAGTGTATTTCTCCCATTGTTTGTTGGTCAAGTGATACAGAATGCATACCCAAAACATACCAGTTGGTGCTTGACAAAATTAAAATTGAGCAAAGTGGGTTCCTTTATGTTGTTGTTGATAATGTTTCAATCTTTTTCCACCGCATTTGCCCAAAATTCATTTTCCAGTGTCAGCAATTCTTCAATTATATTTCTTGTGGTGTTCAATGTTGGAATCTACTTGTTTTTCACTGCGATTACATATTTGTATGCACGTCCATTTTGGATAAAGAAATGGTTTTCTGAAGAACCAGATGAAACTTCAACGAAATGGTATCGAATTGCGTACTCTGTATTTCGTCCATTTTATTATAATAGAAGAGATACAGTGGCTATAATGTTGTGTGGACCGGCAAAGACAGCTGCTTTGGGTGTATCATTAGCTTCATCACAGTATGGTGCAAAGAACCCTAAATTGGGTATAATTCTAGTTCCGTTGGTTCTTTATCAGACTGAACAGGTCATAACGGCGAATGTTTTGGTAGAATTTATGAAAAAATGGGTTCATGCTGAAGATAAGTTAGCTATGGATGAAGAAAGTGGGGATAGAGAAATCGTTGAAGATATCACAAGATCCTCGTCTGGTACAGGTGCAATCAGGCTTGTTGATTGAAATCTGGTAATATAGAAAATAATACATGGTATTTTTATAGAATGACTTTCATATAATAGCCTGCTTATGTAATCAGAAAAACCAGACAATTTGATCTGCACTTTCGCGGTTTAAATTTTTAAATTTTTTTTTTTTTTTTTTTTTTTTTCATTCACTCATCTCCCCCTATCTCACTATCTCAACAATGAAAGAAGTGGTTGTCGATATAGCCCCTAAATGTATCAAGGGTTTAGAGTTCGGGGCCTTATCTGCCAAGGATATTGTTGCCCAATCTGAAGTCGAGATCCAGACCCGTGATTTGTACGATCTAGAAAAGGGTAGAACACCAAAGGAACATGGTGCATTGGATACAAGAATGGGTATTTCATCAAACGCCCAAGAGTGTTCAACATGTCATGGTAATTTAGCTTCATGTCATGGTCATTTTGGTCATATTAGGTTGGCTTTGCCTGTATTCCATGTGGGATATTTTAAGAGTATCATTTCTGTCTTGCAGTGTATTTGTAAAAACTGTGCTGCCGTATTATTAGACGAACCAACAAAGAGACGATTTTTGAATGATTTGAGAAGACCAAACATTGATAATTTGAGACGTATGAAGATTTTGAAACAAGTTATTGAACAATGTAAAAAGCAAAGAAGATGTCTCAAATGTAACCATGTTAACGGGGTAGTTAAGAAAGCTGCCAGTGGTGCTGGTCCAGCTGCGTTGAAGATTGTCCATGACACTTTCAGATGGATTGGTAAAAAAGACACTCCAGAAAAGAATGCTTGGGATGATGATTTAGAGAAAGTTTTTCAAAGAAACCCCGAGTTGTCCAAGTTTGTTAAGAGGATTCATGATGATTTGAACCCGTTGAAGACATTGAATTTATTCAAACAGATTACTCCCCTGGATTGTGAATTGTTTGGGTTGGATCCTGCCAAAGGAGGTAGACCAGAAATGTATATTTGGAGATATTTGCCAGCACCACCTGTTTGTATCAGACCATCTGTTATGATGGATGCTCAATCCAACGAAGATGATTTGACTGTGAAGTTAACTGAAATTGTCTGGACCTCCTCTATGATCAAGGCGGGGATTTTAAAGGGTATTTCCATCAACAACTTAATGGAACAATGGGATTACATGCAATTATCTGTTGCCATGTATATCAACTCCGATTCTGCCAACCCTGCATTGCTGGCAGGTGGTGGTGGTGCTAAGGCCTCCAAACCTATCCGTGCATTTTGTCAAAGATTAAAGGGTAAACAAGGTCGTTTTAGAGGTAACTTGTCTGGTAAGAGAGTTGATTTTTCCGGTAGAACTGTCATTTCCCCCGATCCGAACTTGAAGATTGACGAAGTTGCTGTTCCCGATAGAGTGGCAAAAGTGTTGACATATCCTGAAAAGTGTACTCGATACAACAGAAAGAAATTACAACGTTTGGTGTACAATGGTCCAGATACTTATCCTGGTGCAAACTATGTCGCTAAACAAAACGAACCAGGTAAGAGAAACTTGCGTTTCGGTGACCGTGCTAAACTTGCAAAGAATTTGCAAATAGGTGATGTTGTTGAACGTCATATTGAAGATGGTGATGTTGTTTTGTTCAATAGACAGCCTTCGTTGCATAGATTGTCGATCTTGTCCCATTATGCCAAAGTTCGTCCTTGGAGAACCTTCCGTTTGAACGAATGTGTTTGTACTCCATATAATGCCGATTTTGATGGTGATGAAATGAACTTGCATGTTCCACAAACTGAAGAAGCTAGAGCCGAAGCAATTAATTTGATGGGGGTTAAAAACAATTTGTTGACACCTAAATCTGGTGAACCAATTATTGCTGCCACACAAGATTTCATCACTGGTTCCTATTTGATTTCGCACAAGGACTCGTTCTTTGATCGTGCATCGTTGCTGCAGTTGTTGAGTATGATGTCTGATGCCAATATCCAGTTTGATATTCCTCCACCGGCCATCTTTAAGCCAGTCATGTTGTGGACTGGTAAGCAAGTTTTCTCTTTGTTGATTAAACCAAACAAACAGTCCAAAGTTGTTATCAATCTTGATGCCAAGAACAAAACCTTCCATCCACCAGCCAAAGGTTTACCTAATGAGATGTCTCCTAACGATGGGTTTGTTGTTATTAGAGGTTCTCAAATCTTGAGTGGGTTGATGGACAAGTCTACATTGGGTGATGGTAAAAAGCATTCTGTTTTCTATACTATTCTTCGAGATTATGGTCCACAAGAAGCCGCCAATGCCATGAACAGAATGGCCAAAATGTGTGCCAGATATTTGGGTAACAGAGGGTTCTCTATTGGTATCAATGATGTTACTCCTGCTGATGAGTTGAAACAAAAGAAAGAATTGATGGTTGAACAAGCATATCTCAAGTGTGATCAATTGATTGACTTGTATAACCGTGGTAAATTGGAAACCCAACCAGGTTGTAACGAAGAACAGACTTTGGAAGCCAAGATTGGTGGTTTGTTGTCAAAGGTTAGAGAAGAAGTTGGGGAAGTTTGTATTAGAGAATTGGACTCATTGAATGCTCCGTTGATCATGGCAACCTGTGGTTCTAAAGGTTCTACTTTGAATGTGTCACAAATGGTGGCGGTTGTCGGTCAACAAATTATTTCCGGTCATCGTGTCCCAGATGGGTTCCAGGATAGATCGTTACCTCATTTTACCAAAAATTCCAAAACTCCACAATCCAAGGGGTTTGTTAGAAACTCGTTCTTTAGTGGATTGACACCACCAGAGTTCCTTTTCCATGCTATTTCTGGTAGAGAAGGGTTGGTTGATACTGCTGTCAAGACAGCTGAAACCGGTTACATGTCAAGAAGATTGATGAAGAGTTTGGAAGATTTGTCTACCCAATATGATAACACAGTGCGTAATTCATCTAATGGTATTGTTCAATTCACCTATGGTGGTGATGGTTTGGATCCTTATGATATGGAAGGTGATGCCAGACCGGTCAATTTCAACAGACAATGGGATCATTCCTTCAACTTGACCTATAATGTTGATGATAAAGGATTGTTGCCATACCAAATCAGTGAGTTGGTTGACTCGAAATTGTCTCCACTTGAGACGGGTAATAATGCGGAAACTGAGTTTTACAAGTCTATAAAAGAATTTATTGCCAAAAAGTCGGACAGATTAGGTAGACTTAGAGAGGATAGAGGTTTGAAGGCGTTTGTAACTGCTGGAGATATGGAGGTGGATGAAGATCCAGCTGTTGTTAACTCGGTTAATCAAATACTTAAGATTTCTCAAAAGACTATTGAAAAATTCCTTGAACAGTGTCTTTACAAGTACTCCCGTGCCAAGGTCGAACCAGGTACAGCTGTGGGAGCTATTGGTGCACAATCTATTGGTGAGCCAGGTACACAAATGACATTAAAGACTTTCCATTTTGCTGGTGTGGCGTCGATGAATGTCACATTGGGGGTTCCTCGTATTAAAGAAATTATTAATGCTTCTAAAGTTATTTCTACTCCTATTATTAACTCTGTGTTGGTGAATGACGAAGATGAGATTGCTGCACGTGTTGCCAAAGGACGTATCGAGAAGACTCTTTTGGAAGATGTTGCATTTTACATCGAAGATGTGTATAAAGATAACCTTTGTTATTTGTCGATCAAGATTGATTTGGAAACTATTGACGAA